>NW_006799230.1:699736-736454 GCF_000442215.2 Lipotes vexillifer | reverse complement strand
GCAAAAAAAAAAAAAAAAAAAAAAAAATCTGTAAAATGCCTGTCTTGGGCTTACCCTGTGTCTATGGAATGCCAACTATTGTTTAGGGAAAAACTGCTTATCCATGCAAATATAAAACACCCATGCCCTTTTTTAGTAACGGAATTTAGATAACTAAGCTACCATCATGGGAAAAAAAATAAAATGTTTTCCTTAACTGGGTTGTTTTGCCCTTTTCTGCTGAACACACTTATATCCAGGTCCATTGGTTAAGACATATATACATAAACAAAATTTCATATTTTTCAAATTATGGCCAAAAGACTAGGAAGGTTTGCTTACAGAGCAAGTCAGAAATATTTGTAAAGAGTAACTTGGAATGCAGGAAAACAAACATTGAAAGAAGGCTTTCAAAAATAACAATTCATTATAGAAGTAAGAGCTGAAAGATATGAACTGAGGAACATAAAACAAACAGCATTTGTATAATAACTGTTGATATTTATAATATTCACATGTGAAAAGATGGAAAATACGTAAAATAAAATGCCAACTAGTTAGTTGAAAAACCAGTTTAATTTTCCTTGTGTTCATTTAAACTTCCTTCTCTTCTCTATGACAGTCTGTATTTCTGTTCCTCTGAGAATTCCCTCTTTTCTAATGACTCTGCTCCCACCTCAATCTGGCTTGAAAGTTAAAGACTTAAAAATGAGCTGCTGGATGTAGAGAATGGACTTGAGGACACGGGGAGGGGGAAGGGTAAACTGGGACGAAGTGAGAGAGTAGCATTTACATATATACACTACCAAATGTAAAACAGATAGCTAGTGGGAAGCTGCTGCATAGCACAGGGAGATCAGCTCAGTGCTTTGTGACCACCTAGAGGGGTGGGATAGGGAGGGTGGGAGGGAGACGCAAGAGGGAGGGAATATGGGGATATATGTACACGTATAGCTGATTCACTTTGTTATACAGCAGAAACTAATACACCATTGTAAAGCAATTATACTCCAATAAAGATGTTAAAAAAAAAATGAGCTGCTGGTATCTATTCTCTTCTAAAGATGTAATTATTGTGACTACAGTCACCAAAAAAAAATGGTTTCTTATTCTCTTACTATGTGATAAAAGAATATACCATATTTCCCTCTTTTAGACCCAAACAATGCCATATTATGGGCAAAATTTTGAAATGATAGAGTGAAATTCTATGGTAAATGAATTATTGAATACCAAAACCAAACAAATACTTAAGAGGACACATGAAATCATTTCAATAGACACATGAAGCTTATTTTGAGTGTTATACAAAATTATCCAAGTAGTATGGTCAACATAGATAATCTATCATATATGACTCAAACCATATACTTCTGCATTAGGAACCCTGATATCCTGTTTAGCTGTCTATATCGTAACATACTGAACCATTGCCAAATCATTTCAGTTTGTGTTGTGTAAAATAAGTCCTACTCTCTACAATACTAGACTATAGTTTTGGTTTCTTCAATTTTTTCCTCCAGGTTCTGTGTAACTTACATGTAGACAAATGCTATCTGACATGTTTTTTCTCAATGTCTAGTGGTAAAGATGGTTCAGATTTTTCTAGTGATGCGTATTGTTTTCTTTTAAACATATGCATTAATACGTATAAGTACATTAAGCCAAATAAAATCAACTTGAAAATGAAAACCAAAATATGTACTTGGTAAACACACTGGTTTGCTTAAATGAAATACTAAAATATTTTGCTATTTTTTCAAATGTTAATCTGCAACCAATTTAACCTATCCTAAATTCTTTAATGTGATTATTTATTCAAAATATTTTTAAAAATTGTTTTATAGGCTTATAGAATGTTTTACAAAAATCTCTGTCTGCTTTCTTTAAATGTTATCCTAGCATAACCATAGAATAGAAAATGTGGTTTGTGGGTCTGGATTGTTTCCGTTTCATATTCTCTACATATAATTATTTTAGAACACTATTTCAATAGGCAATTTTGACAAGCAGAGTAATAGAGACAGTTGGCATAAGTGTGGCAGCAAACCCACTACATTCCATGTGTAATGTAACCATGCCTTTCAATTCTCTTTTTGTGCCACCTACTGAAAGTGTGACTTTGGACAAGTTATTTAAAAACTCTAATCCTCAGTTTCAGTTTCCTTTTCTGTAATATAGGGATAACAGTAGTACTTCATAGGATTGGCTGGAAGGTTAAATGAGTTAAATCATGTCTAGTGCTAAGCGTAATATCTAACCTATAGTGAACATTCCAAGTTAACTATTATTTTTAACATAGTTTTCATGCGGCTAATTTTAATCAAATTCTCTAATGGGTTTTTCTCACAAATAATAAAATAGCATCAAGGCTCGTGTCAGTAATATAAAACTGCCCATGTTTTAAGTAATGCAACGATACATTGTCATCTTTTTGTTACAAAACACAAGAATTCAGCATCAGAAAGATAATTTCCATGTGATGGAGGGCAATAGATCAAGCAACCTAAATTATCTTCCCAAGGAGTTGTCTGCAAATTTCCACTTTCCTTATCATGCTGATGCCAGGTATTATGCTGCTGCATATTCAAAGTTCTGCCACAGTATAGACAAAATATTTGCCTTTGATTCCCATTTGGTTTTGACATGAGGTCGAAATTTCCAAATTACTTCCCTCAGTACTAATCCTGAGCAAAACTAGTCATGGAAGGAGGAAATACAAGCAATAAAAGAATAGCCCACTCTACAGTGTACTACTTCCTTATGCTAGTTTATCTAATTTAATTTCCAAATGCTCAGCTTTTTCCACAAGAAAACACAAATCGTGTATCCGAAAGGAAAGCCCGTGCCAATAGGAACACTGCCAAAAACAACAGGCAGAAAGCAATAAATGTATTAAAAGAATAAGCAGTATGGCTATCTTTTGTCTACTGGCAATGGAACTTTGAGTTGATGGAATCACCTGGTTATGTGACACAAAGTAGACATAACCTCTGGCATTAGCTCTCTTTTGGAGGCTGCTGGTGATCCATTCAGCCAGATTAGAAAGAGTCCAAGAGTGTTTCAACCAAGGTGCTCAGTCAAGTCCTGCTAGAGAGGAAATGGTTGCCCTGCCTCTATCATGCTCTCTCCTCCACTGCCCATGCCTTTCAAAGTTGCTCATTTAATATTACATATAAATACAGGCTGCATAAGGAACAGACCTGCTCATTTTATGTGGCCAAATGGTTTGCTCTCATGTGTGAATTACCCCAGTGCATGTGTGCTTCTTGGTCTCCTAATGGGCATAAAACTAGAGAAGAAATAGTCTGGCTTTCTGAATGCCTGTGATTCTTATGCTCTAAAAAAGAAAAAAAAAATCCCAAAAAGCAAAACTGGAAATCAACCCTTTTAGAGATAAAATTCATAATAATAGCATACACCATGATATTGAGGCCTTACAATATCCCAGGTGCAGAGGTAAGTACTCTACATTCATTATCTCATTTAACAACCCCTTGAAATATCATTATCCTTTAATAAAATTGAGGTAAGCTGCTCCAGGTCACAATCCTATTAAGTGATCTTTTGAATTTGAATGTTTAAGTTTTTTTTTTTTTTTTTTTTTTTTTTTTTGAGGTATGCGGGCCTCTCACTGTTGTGGCCTCTCCCATTGTGGAGCACAGGCTCCGGACGCACAGGCTCAGCGGCCATGGCTCACGGGCCCAGCCGCTCCGCGGCATGTGGGATCTTCCCGGACAAGGGCACGAACCCATGTCCCCTGCATCGGCAGGCGGACTCCCGACCACTGCGCCACCAGGGAAGCCCTTGAATGTTTAAGTTTTTAATAAAGTATCAATAATAAGGCTTTTGTCTCCTTTAATATTCATTTAGTCACTTATAACTATTTTTGATGCATAATAATACACTGTTCACTGTTTCTAGATACTGGGGAAACAGTTGTGAACAACACAGAGCAAGATCCTGATCTCATGTTACTCATGGGACAGTGGAGGGTAAATAGACACATATATTACATAAAGTAATTCTACATAGTGTTATAGAGGAACTGGTTTTTGTTAGAGTAAACCCATTACTTCTTGCACCAGTTTGTCCTGATTTAAATCTGATACTCTAATGTGGAAATGCAATGCTTTTATTATATAATTACAGTGGACATATTTAAAAAGCTTTCCAGCCAAGACTCGCATTCCTGAATAGGTATGCTTTCAGCTCTCATCACGTTCATTTGAGAGGGAAGGATGTTTCAGCACATTGATTAAATTCATTAATTTGGAAGTAGACTCAGTGAGTATGCTCTAATAAAACATTATGTGAAAAACTATAACTAACAATATCCAGTGTTAAGCTGAACGAAGTCTAGAATACATACAATAGAATAGAATGTATCTCAGAACTGTAGTGCACAACAAACTTACAATGAATACACTCTTACAAGAGGGGGGAAAGCAAGGGTGGTCCTGGGTAGGCACTCAGAGGTATGTTATTCAAGGATCGCTACATGACTATTTCTGAACTCAGCCATTGTCAGACTTCTGACAGTGCAGATTTGCCAGGTTTTAAACAACTTATTTAAGTGATAGCTCTGATTTGCAGATACAGGGACATCAGAACATGATTTGTAGATAAGACTCTCTATTCTCTGTTTCAATGTAGGATTTCTTTAAATAGTTAGCTTTATTTGAAACCAATTTAAAGATTGAATCATGAACAGTTTTCAGGAGAATAGTTATAGCTTAAAGAAGAAAGCCATACTTGTTCTAATTCAAGAGATATATGAAGAAACTGGAAATGAGAGAAAGGTTAACAATATTGAGTGAATATTTTCAAATATGATCTAAAAAAAAGAAAGGTGAGAATTTGTGTCACTTGTCCTGAACAGCAGAAATATAAGCATTAAAGGATCATTTTATTAAGTTGAGAAATAGATTTTCTGCTGAATTTTATTCAGGACTACCGAGAAATATCATCTTCTATATAGTTGTAAATATGCAACTTGGCTTTAAAATTATTTAGAATCACGGTCTGAAATGTCAGCAAAATTAAGATGGTTTAAGAAAAAAGAACTACCTTCTTCCCCATGCAAGTTACGTGTGCTCTTTTATGTGCAAGAATATGGAGCCTTTTGTCTGGGTTGAAAGTAAGAGTAAGATTTGCTATGCTCTCAGGTTTTAAACAGTAATTAAAATATAATTTATAATTAATTCTGGTAAAGCTTATTTATTTTTTTTATCTAAAGGGTTCTGCTTTGTTTTTCCAAGGATCATTATGAGTAAGAGCCATTGCCTCTTAGGGCTTGGCAAATCCCAAATTTCTGTCTGTCTCTCTTCCGCTCCCTTTCTGTTCCCTTTCTTTTTATCTCCCACTCTCTTTCCTTAATTGGCTCTAATATAAAACTGAAGTATATCTGGTAAATAGTGTTTCGTGTTCTCTGCTTCTGATCTAAAGCTTGGATGAGTAGTAGACTTTTCTCTCTCTAAATAAAAAATAACAAACAGTACCCTAAATCAACTTTTTGTATGGTCTTGGTTTTTATTAGGAAGGATCAGTGACCCTCATTCAATTAACAAATGAAAAAAATAGTTGCCTCTAGCCTAGACTAAGCAAGAATGACTGCAGTATGAGGAACTGGGTTCAGAAGCAGAAAGGAGATATTGATAGATTTTTGTACACACAATGATTTTATGTGAAACATCAGCTCTCCTAGGAATTGTTTTCAGGTTAGTTGGAAGAAAGCTAAGATTTCTATTGCTCCTGGCTATATGAACGTGCTTCATTAACCATTCAGTTAAGCATTTTCTGAGATGGCCTTGGTCTTCTTTGGATCTAGCTGCAGGGTATCCTATGTTATTTTACACAGTTGCTTCTACTGGTTAGAATTGTAAAAAGTCTTACTCTAATGTCTTTCTTTGTTGATGGAGACAGCAAAGGCCAGACAAACTCAAGGGACTTGTCCAAGGTCACAGATAAGTCATGGGAAAATCTGTCCTAGAAATAAGTTTCCAAGTCAGTTCATGTCTTCATTCCTTAAAAATGTATTAAGTGCCTACTATGCACAAGGTTATGTGCTAAGCCCTGGAATGTGTAAAGAAACAAAGCAGTGATGATTCCTGCTCTCATGGAGCTAAATTTGTGCTGTTCTTTGCATTATTTCCTGTTTTAGCGGATAGCTGTTTTAGTAGATAGTTCTGGGAGTATATATTAAAAGTGCCTTAAAATCAAAGACTACAAATTCAAGTACTGAGTAAGCTATGTGGTATCTTGTGGGCATTAAAAAAGTTTTATTATCTTTGACTAATTTGCTAAACCTCAATTTTTTCCTGATATAATTATGCTACTACTTTGGTTTATAAAATTTTTCATTCATTGTATACTTATTTTTCTATGTGAATGTTATAACAACTTCTTTAAAAATGTGGTACACATAAAACTAGAAACTGTGTTCTTTAATTATGTTTTAAAAGAGCCCACTGTTAAAATATGCCAATCAGGGCTAAATATTTATATAAAATCTTTTAATGGACTAGTAAGAAAGAGCAAGAGTGACAACTATGCCAATAATAGTATTTTCCAAACGAGACTCTCCACTTAACAATGCATATATATCATCTCAGCTATGATATAGATACTAATAGAATCTGCATGTTAAAGATGTGAAATTGAGGATTAGAGAAATGAAAGAAGCTGCTCGATACTATGCAGCAAGTAGCTGACGAAGGTGGAATCTGAGAGAAGATGTGCCTGTTTAGAGAACATACTCTTAACCACTCACCTGTAGTGAAGGCTGTCTAACACATAAAAAAGTATTTAGAATGGTATACCTGGGCCTAACTTGACCCAGGTTTCTCATGTTTTATATAAAGCCTGAGAATGTATAATAAAAAAGAAAAATTAATTTGAAGCTTTGCTTCTTTCTGGTCAAATTCTCCATTTTTAAAAGATAACTAAAGTCAAATAAAATTACTAAGCCAAACAGAAAGTACATAGATGGGGAGGAACCCTAGATAACTTAGTTAACTACTTAGAATATAAGTAAAATTAGGTGTTGAACTAGGTAATCTCTTCAGTTTTCATGGCTTACAATTTCTATCTGTTGAAATTCTACCCTCTTTATTCAGCACTCATTTCAGTGAGATTATCACCTCAAGAATCTTCCAATTCTATGAGTCAAAATGAGTCTTCCTTTCCTCTGTCTTCCCATAGCTCTTTGTAGCTCCACAGCAATTTTGGGGGCTTTTGTTGTTGTTGTTGTTTACTTTGTATTACTATTTATTTATTTTTTTGCGGTACGCGGGCCTCTCACTGTTGTGGCCTCTCCCGTTGCGGAGCACAGGCTCCGGACGCGCAGGCTCAGCGGCGATGGCTCACGGGCCCGGCCGCTCCGCGGCATGTGGGATCTTCCCGGACCGGGGCACGAATCCATGTTCCCTGCATTGGCAGGCGGACTCTCAACCACTGCGCCACCAGGGAAGCCCTGTATTACTATTTATATAGGATAATGTTAGATGACTAAGTAAGTGTAGTCTGTGTGCCTACATGATTGATATTGTCTAAAGACAAAATTAGTACCTTTTACTGTATATTGAAAGTTTGCTACATGCCAGGTACTGTGTGTGTCTTCTCTGCCCAGTATTTTAAACGTTAGGACTCATTATGAAGAAACAGGCTAACTGAAAAACAGAAATCAGGATAAGTCCATACTATTAGTAAGTGGTGATGGCAAGATTTGCATATACTCCATGTTTTTAATTACTGTATTACACTATCCATTAAAATTAACTTGTGCCTGAAATCAAGTATATATCTATCATGCTAACTCACCATTAAAGCTTTTTTATAGTTCACTATAGAAAATGAATAGTTAATTGTAGTTTCAGAATAAACTCTAAAAATAAGCAATGCAACTAGTTAAAAACCTTAATTTTTCTTTTATGTAGAGGCCAAGAACCAATTTCCATATATTGGCAAGATATTTATTTGTTTTAATGAGGTTTTGCCTATGTAGCATGTCACAAATCTTTTTTCTAAAACATCGAAATTTTTAGCAATTAACATATATATATATACGTTATATATATATATATATAGCATATAGTATTCTTGATTTAAAAAAAAGAAAACCTGCTGTTTTTCTGAAAAAAATAACGTCTATCAATATGTTGAACATGATGATGATTTTGGGGCAACATGAAATTTTTAGCCTCTCTTTTTAAAATGAGAAATGGGTCTACAGATTATATCTTTAAAGCTAAAGTACTTAGCATGTATACACACAATTTCAGTTTTTTAAAAAGTGTTTTTCTACAGAGAAAATAAATTAAGTCTGAAGTTTAAAATTTTAACCCTTCAGTTTAAAATTACTTGTATTGGTTGAATAGCATTTGCTTTTTAAAATATAATATATGTAAATGCAGATATAAAAATATTGAACCAGATTTTCTTTCAATTCCTAATCAATAATAAATGTAGTTTACCTGTGTAGATTGCTTTCAGCCTGCAAAATACTTTCACAAATGCTAACTTTCCTGATATTGAAATTATATATTTTGTTTTAAAAAATTAACTCTTTCATCCTAATCTTCTTTCCTAAATTATAGACTTGGGCTTGAAAGTAGCATTACAGATCATTAGGTGCAGCTATGAACCCAGTATAGAAATAACCTATTTCAAAATTCCTGCTAGGTTGACACCTAATATCTGAAAATCTTGGGTGACAGAAAGGTCAGTTGGTCAACAGATGGTTCAGTCTATTTTGTTTGCCTGTTAGCGTTTTTTATTGTTTTTAATTGAACCAACTATTTTTTCTCTCTGTGTTATTATACAAACTCTATTCCCATTTTAGTCTTTCAAATTATTGAAGTCATCTGCTATTCCCTGTTTATTTTGTCGTTTGGCTTAACATTTTTGGTCCTTGACTCCCTAATCAGCAGATATTATTTTCTTTAATTTCTTCATTGTCCTGATAAGTCAGTTCTATGACATCCTCTTTTCCTCTTACAAAGTCAGTCCATAGTAGACAGAGTAAATGACTGGTCTAATTAGAGCTTTGAAACTGGATACTTTGCATTTATGTATAGTCTGGCTTGCAATATTGTTTTCCCTTGGCAGTCCTACTATTGCCTCATTAGTACACAGCAAGCATTTGCTCAGTTAAATCATGGCTCTTTCATAAAGAAACTGTTAATTTTACATTTGGTTTTATGGAGTTAGTTTAGAACTTTATTTATATCCTTAAATTTCAAACTTGATTGGAGCCATAGGACTTGGAATTCTAGGACACCCTTTGTCGTCTTTTTAACTACTGATTTTGGCATGCAATATAATTGCTATATTTAACTTTGTGTCCTTCAGAAGTTTAATGTGTCTAAATATTTTGGCTTATTACATGCAAAATAAAAAGAGATCATTTAATCTGAAGGGTCTCAGCTGTATTAGTATTAAATCTGAAGAGATGGTGGGCTCCTAAATGGTAATTAAAAATTTGTTCCACATTCAGCACAAACTAGTTGCAGTTTCAGAAATACTACAATAAAATAATCACAGAGATTTCACTGAGGAAATGATGCTAAGGTTTAGATCTGAAAGATGAGACTACATTTAACTAGACTAGAGGAGCAGGGAAGAGACTCTACAGAATATTCAATTATAGGATACATTAATGACTTTGATTTTATATAAATTATAATAGGAAGTCTAAAATTTTTAAAGCAAGGGATGACAAAATTAGATCTATATTTAATATAAATCTTTGAAAATATTCTGGCTGCGATGTTTAGCATTGAATGAAGATGGTGAAAGTGGACTTACTGAGGCTAGATAATACTAGGTTGGTGGTGGTGGCAGGAGAGATGAAACAAAATGGATAGATTGGAGGGCTGTTAGGAGGTTTTATCCACAGAGTATGAGGAGAGAATGATAGGAAAACTGAGACGGTATCGAAGATTGCTCCTAAGTCTATGGCTTATGCAACTAGATTGCTGGTGGTGTTATTTGTAAAGATGGGTTGCTTTGGAAGAAAAACTGCTTTGGGTTAGGAGAAGGTAGATAGTATGAATTTGTTTCGAACATGTTGATTTTGAAATACTTCTGAGATGATATATCTCCAGAGACATAAAAAGATAAATACCCTTTCACCAAGAAATCACAAGTCTGGGAATGTAGCCTAAGAAAATAGTGTAAAATATGGGGAAAGTTATGGCTGAAAATGTCCATTGCAGTGTATTTTATTAATAGGAAAAGCTGGAAGCAACGTTAATTTTCAAAAATAGAAGAATGATTTAGTAAACTTTCGTCAACTTACTAAATGCAATATTAGTTAGCCAATTAAATAGCCAATTAGCCAATTAAATGGTTGTTTTAAAAACTTAGTGACAGGGAAAGAATTATATAATGCTAAGTTGTAAAAATAGTTAAAATAATTTGTACATTACAAATAAAACTGAGTAAATACAAATGAGTATGAAATAAAACTGGAAAAATAAATGAAATTGCCCAATAGTGTATTAGAATTTTAGGTGTATATATTTCTTTATTTAAAAATTTATTAAAAAAAATTAAGTTCTCAATTTTTTAAAATATTGCAAATTTAAGTGCAGTTCTCAAGATTAGTTTGTTTTTAATTAATGGTTGCATTCTTTCTCCTGAGGTTAGAAATATTAAAACATAACTTTTTTTCCAAGAAGCTTTTTAAGATAGTCTTAAATAACTCTTATGATTTCTATTGTATGCCTTTAGGGTAGAGGCTGATCTACTTTATACTTAGTCATGGTCATAAAAGTCTCCAAGTTAGAAAAAGAATCTTAGCTGATATTAGTTACATTTAAATTAATCTTCTCTGGGTTTGTATGTGTGGTAATATGTAATTTTAATGAACTCAAAATCTGAGTTCTAGAGTACTGCATAGATTTTAGGGAATTACTTGTAACATTTAGTTCTAAGATGCAAGAGAGTCATTTTTTTCAAATTTAGATACATTCATTTTTAAATTGTAAAGATTTTGTTTTCAGCAATAAAGAAGAAAAAAGAACTATATCTTTCTTAAATTTATACTAAGTGAGATTTTGAAATTTTAATTTTATTTTGTGTTTTTAAATGTACTAAATAAAATATTAACTGAGTTTTAGTGCCATATTTTACCAATAAGTTTGTTATCATCAGTAACATTATTTCACTTTGTCAATTAGCATAAATAATTTATCACTGTAGACCTGAGGACTTTATTTAAAAATTGTCACTTTGGGAAATGGTTTATTTTCCAGTTTTCAATCTATTAGACAGTCATAATGAAGTTTTTCATACTCCAAAATATTCATTTCAAAAATCTTACATAACCTAAGAGTATATTCAAGAGTAAAGACATGAAGTTTTATTAAACTGTATATAAGCAACTGATATTATGTAACTAATTATAAAGGCAGTGACTGAGAATTGACAGTTTGTTTTGAGCAAGAACATTTTGGCAATTTGTTACAAAATATAGTATAGTAAATTTTATTCTTTAAGAAATGTTTTCCATATTTTAGGATAAAAAGTCTCTTCAACTTATTTTGATGCATGTTTTAACACAATTTAGTAAAAAAAAAAAAAAAGTCACATTTTAAAATGTACTCAAATGTTGAATTAGCTTTATTCAGAGTGGAATATTTTTAGTCGGTTTCTAATGGTGCCTCGATAATGTTATCAATCAAAAGTGCCATTTAAATTCCCCAAAGTAATAGTTAGGGAGTATGGGACCTACATGTACAGACTGCTATATTTAAAATGGATAACCAACAAGGACCTACTGTATAGCACAGGGAACTATGCTTAATGTTACGTGGCAGCCTGAACGGGAGGGGAGTTTGGGGGAGAATGGATACATGTATATGCATGGCTGAGTTGCTTTGCTGTGCACCTGAAACTATCACAACATTGTTAATTGGCTGTATCCAATATAAAACAAAAAGTTTTTAAAAAATTCCCCAAAGTAACTTGTATTGAAGATTCTTAAGAAAGTGCAAGTTTCCAAAAACAGCAATTATGATGCAATCTATAGATCCCATGATTTTGATCCCATGAAAAATAATCGTTGTAGTTCGTATATTATTTCATGTACTTTGAATATTTGACGAACTGTGGGCTAAAAGCTGGTGCTCCAGTTACAAATGAGCCTAACATCTAGGTGTCTAATAATTTCTGGATTTGGTTTATTTTGATGTGCAGCTACTACTTTAGTTGGTTCTGAAGCTGCTAATGTTCCAAGATGATTGTTGAAAAAGGAGAAGGAGGAGGGGCAGGGGGAGGGGGAGGAGGAGGGAAGAGGGAAGAAGAGGAGGAGGAAGGAGAGGAAGAGAGAGACAATGGCAGTGACACTGGTGATGAAGATACAATAAAATATAGCTACTCTGTCTTTACACTGAATTCTTTAATTACTGGTGGTGATCAAAATTATGAAGACCATGTTAATGCATAAGATAATTATGCAGTTTTAGAATTTACCCTCCTGTCAATTAAAAAAAAATCACAGTTGATAGGTTGAATCAAGAAATTGGAGGAAGGCAGATAAATTGGGAATTTGGGATTAACAGATAACACTACTATATATATGAAATAGACAAACAGCAAGGTCCTACTGTATAGCACAGGGAACTATATTCAATATTTCATAATAACCTATAATGGACAAGAATCTGAAAAAGGATATATATATGTGTGTGTATATATATATATATATATATACACACACACATAACTGAATCACTTTGCTGTATATCTAAAACACAGTAAATCAACTATATTTCAACTAAAAAAAAAAAGAAATTGGAGCTGACTCTCCCTCCACCCTAAAAAAGAATAAACTTCAAGTAAATTTCAAAATATAATTTTAAAACTATTTTAAAAATGACCCCCCCAAACCAGAAAAATTAACCTAACCATAATATATTGAAATTATTATTTTTAATAATATATATTAGATGTCATTGCTATTTTTTGCACAAAATACCAGTTCTTATAATGTACCATGTATACTGATACTAAAATTGACCAAGAAGTTGAAAATTTAATTAGGAAGGCCTATAATATTTGGCTGTTTCCAAAGCAAATAAAGATAGGTTTACATATTCATTTTGGCTCCCTTTTTACTGCATGACTTCATTCTTATATGCATACTCATTTTGTAAAGTTAGGCTTCAGATATTTTATCAATCTCCTGATTCTCTACATTTTATAAAGTCAAGATAAAGTCAACATAGTTCTAATTATTTTAAACATTCAATTTATTTTAAACATTATAAATCATCTATATTTCATAAATTTTATCAGCACATGGATAAACATGCATATGATACTGCATTCACCAAAGATAATCAGTAAGCTAAAAAAAAATTTTACATGTACTTACTTGAAATAAAAGAATATACCAAGTGAGATAAGCAGTGATGCAATAGATAATCCATGTCCAATTATAGTCAGATAAAACAAATTCAGTGCAGTCTGTAATTTGTATGGATAAAAATAAATATTAAGGCTCATATCAATACTATAATTCTACATGTGTATAAGCTCAAAATCAATAAAATAACATATTTTTAAAAATATGTGATCAGATAGCCTTACCATTTAGTTTGCAAGCCAATGAGTATTAGAATACATCTGGAATGAAGAATATCTATGAAAATTTATCAGGTGATATCAAAATTTATAAATTGCTCTTTTTATTTAAGAAATTAGGAGTCACATATTAAACATATGAAGAAATAAATTTCTTGATCTACGTTGTATAAAATATGAAAACAAACATTTATCATTTTGGAGGACATTGACAATTTTCACTCTATCAGTTTGTGCACCTTAAATCAATGATTTTTGTTTGTTTCTTTAGACTTAAATGCCAGATAAGGCTTTCTTTCCTAACTGGGTTTTTTTTTTTTTTCCTTTGACAAATTTGAGGCTTCAAAACAGGTCTCAGAACAGTAATCTACAGGCGCCTCTGATCTGTACAAATACATTTTTTATATTGGTTTTGACTTTTCCTCTGATTTTTGTCTTTATTCTATTGTAACTTACCATTTTATTGTGTATTTTTATGATTCTCTTCAAACCCTTCTCTGAGTAAGCAATGAATACCTGATTTATAATTATGATAGCTGGCAGTTATCAAATGCTTACTATAGGCTTGTTAGTTTTCTAAATATTTTCCTTGTATTAAGTCAATTCTTATGAAAGCCTTGCGGATGGTTTTAGTATCCTCACTTTACACAGGAGGGGACTGAGGCAGAGAGAGGTTACAGCTTGCCCAAGGTCACAGCTGGTAAGGAGCAGAAACAGGAAGTCAGAAATCAGAACTCAGCTTTAATCACTGTGACAAACTGCCTCAATATACACACACGTGCAAATATATGCAGGCACTTTGTATCGAAGCTTTATTGTGACAAACTTTGACTAACCTTGACTTTAACGTATGATGTTAAAAGTGGGAATGCCAGTGAGGGTGACCTAATAGCCAGTCAGAATGAAAGCCTTCTGCTGAGGGAACTGTGTAAACCCTGCTGGGCTTATTTTGTTTACTTGAGCACAATTCCTGACCGTAATTATAGGAATTCCACCACAGATGAAAATTTTCTTTTTTCTTACATTTTTAAAGTATGTTTACTTTGGAAAATTCTGAACTCCAATACTGAGACACTGAATTACCTAGCAGGATTGCTTCCTCGGTGTAATGACCAAATCAATGATTATTTCTAAGAAGATATTTTTGTTCATTGTTTTTATGATGAAAAGGCTTTACAATGGAATGAACACTGGCTAAATTTTCTCCAATATTGTATCGGCAACTAACTTTTAAAATAGTGTAAATTAAATCTGAATTTATAATTATTACTTACCTTCACTTTCTCATGTGTGTTAACATTACATTGGGTATAATTTGTCCATGTTCTGTTGCTTGCTGGATGTCTAAACCAGTTTCCATCTTGGTCACAGATTTTTGTAACTTTTTCTTTAAAATTAAAAAGGAAAAAACGAAACAGTAATTTAGTTAACCTAGGCTTTATTAAATAGATGTCAAGGAGATTTGTATATAAATTTCTGCTTTTACCTGAAGGATCAAAGTCCTGAAAGTAATCTGGGCAGTGCTGCATTGATTCTGTTCCTGCAGCAACATCATTCCAGCACAGCCATCCATCCCAGGTTCTGTTGCAATAAATGCCTTAAGGGGAGAGTAGAAATTAGGGCTAACTAACTCCCTCTAGTTATATAGAAAGACATAAAGTCTTAATGGTAGACTCACACTGACATGGAATAAAGACTGTCTACTGAAAATGAGGACATCATATAAAATCTTTATAACAATTACTTGGATTATTCACAAAGTAATTATTAGAATAACTAATTGTTAAATTAAATTTAGAAATATCTAAAAAATATGAGGTTTAGCTTTAATTCTAATTCTCAAAGGTAGCTATTTATTTAATAAATCACATGGTCTTTGCTGGTTTTCTTAACCATAAAGTAGTGGTTAATTAGTGTCCCTATGCTTGAAATTCAAAAAATATGGGAAATTGAAAACGTGTTTTATTTTAGAAACTGTATTCTTAGGGCAAGTTATAGTATTTTCTGAAGTGAACGGATGAACATTCCAATATTTCCTGTTACCACATTAACCCTGACACATACTTATTTAGGTCCCTCCACCAAATTCTAGCTCTTACTTTCCTCCCTTTTCTTTTCAAATGAAGTAGAGTGTTTAATCTCTCATTCTTTTCTTACCAACATTAAGAGAAAGAACCTCTTACATGAAAAAATGTAAAGTTTTTTAAAGACATAGAGAAATAAAATGACCAAAATGTTCCAAAGTTATAAGTCTGTAATCAAAGAGAGTAATTTTCTGCCTTGTTAGGTAAGCACACATAGAAAGAAACTTGAATGTTGCATGAGATGTTTATTACTATTAACAGATTTGTACAGCAATCTCAGAATCAGTCTAGGCTTCACGGAAGTAGAAAAAGTTCTATTGGCCTGAAAATCTAAATAATTCTAGTTAAAAAAAAAAAAAAGCCTCAGATAGTCTGTTTTCCCTCCTGTGATTTTCAAACTCATATAAATAGCTTGCATCCACATATTACTAAATAAAATGCATTTTGTGGCCTATCAGAGAAAAATTTCCTGATACCATCTTAGAAAGCCTCACAAACAAGTCCTTATACTGCTCCAAAAGATTCCACAACACTGGCTGCATGATAAATTGCCAGGTCTAGAATTTTTCCAACTGTGTTGTATGGCATTTGAGTGATACATGATAGGTATTCCATTAAAAAATTATGTAATCAAATAGATTTGGAGAACACAAAGTTAAAATAAACATTTCTTTATAACAAGATTTTCTAGAGTATTTAAAATTACAAAGTGTATTATGACTCTCCAAGAGGAAGATTTATTATGCAGTGATCTTGAACTTATTTTATCACAAAATTATTTTATTATAAAACCCTCATAAATATATTCCTATTGTTAAACAATTAGATTTGAAGCTAGCTTTCACACATATCTAGATGATTTGGAAGGTGTTAATTCAATAATTTTAAACTAATAACATTTAGTTTTTTGTTTTTTGTTTTTTGTTTTTGCAGTACGCGGGCCTCTCACTGTTGGGGCCTCTCCCGTTGTGGAGCACAGGCTCCGGACCCGCAGGCCCAGCAGCCATGGCTCACAGGCCTAGCCGCTCCGCAGCATGTGGGTTCTTCCCAGACTGGGGCACGAACCCGTGTCCCCTGCATCGGCAGGCAGACTCTCAACCACTGCGCCACCAGAGAAGCCCAACACTTAAATTTTAATGGAATAAAGTGAGAAGCCAGATCAGTTAACAAAGAATTTGTATACAAATTTTAATTACTTGATAATTCAATCCCTATTGAGCTAATATCAGATAGTTTGTCATTGTCTGGCATATTTTAAAGACATGTTTTAACTGGATATATATTGTAATAAAAATGTTTGGGCAGATATATCTAACTACTTCTCCTAAGATGAACAAATTGTATTGTTCAGTTAGATTAAAGTTCCAAGAGTTGACCAATGCAGAAAAATTTCTTTTTTCTCTTTCTTACAAGCAAGTTCATTTTGACAGTTACAAATACTAATAGTAACCTACTTTTAACATTTCATGTATATAACAAACACTGTATTTTATACTATCAAATATTTTCCCCCAAAGTTAAATTCTTTGTTTCCACTGATGGTTTAAAGATTTAAAAATATCTAAAGTCTTCACATTTTGCTTTGTTTCACTATGAGTGTTGCATTTTACAGTTTGAACATAACTCTGCCTTTAGGGTTGCCAGGTAAAATACAGGACTTGTTTTTGCTTTTGCTAAATTTGGCAACTCTACTTGTCCTTCTCAGAATTGAAGCATATATATGGCACTTAGTAGGCCCTCAATAAATGTTTCAAAAATTCCTTAAAAATATCTTAATGGAAACAGAAGCTCTCGGATTTCATTAGCTTTGCTACCAAATGTATCACACAAAGTATGTTATGTGCAAAAAAAAAAAAATTATTTGTCATTTTATTAAGCTATTATCAAGGAGCTTTTGAAAAAAAAGACATACAAATCACATAAACTGAAGATCAACTGTCACTGATTTAATCCAAGACACATACTTATTTGATATTTTAAATATCTTTATACCATAAAAAAATGTTACTAAAAATATCCCTGTCACACATATTTTTATTAGAATTTTTAAAAAGAGGCAAGATAATTGCATCATAAAATGTTCTTCATAAGTAAATAATTAAAACTGCACATATACCAGAAAAACTAGCAATTAACCCATTTTTAAGAATGGACCTAAGGGACCCGTAACAATGTAATGAGGTAGTTTTCTTTCAAAAATATATTAAATGCATTTAAAATTAGTCATGGTTACCTTCTGTTTGTTGAACAGGGTCTTGCATAATTTTTTGGTAACATTCATATTGAGCCGTCATGATTTTATTTCTAGTAACACCCAACTGAATTAAGTCACCAGGGTTCTCTTCTGATTCTGCTATGACAAGAATCTAAGGGATTAAAGAAAATAAAACTTCAGAATTGTGAGAATGTCTGTGAGAAGCAGTCTGTCACATTGGAAAACAGTAAGTGCAGTGATGTACTGCAGGGTCATCAGGCTCTGGGGGGAAATTCCTGATTTGTAGTGTTTGCCAATTTCCATGGTGTAAATATCGCTACTATGTCCAATTTCAAACCACCACCAAGAGTTGCCAATGGCCCCAGTGAGCAGCATAGTCCACAGTTCCCTCTCAGAAGACTGTGGGAGCCAGCTCCAGGCCATGTATCTGGAATGCAGGCAGCTGTATTCAAAATTCACCTCTATTTTTTGACCTGGGAGCGTAGACAAGATATTTAACCACCCCCTCTATGACCACCAAAAGTTCTGCTTTCTTATTGTAAAATGGGATAAAATAGTATCAAGATAACAGAGGGGAAGTATCTGGCACATGGTAAATGCTTAAAATTGTTGCCATTTTTATAATTACATTTTGATAAGATAATGACAAGTTCATTTATGATGTTGGTAAACAGAATTTTTATTGTATGCACATCAATAAAGGTTTTAGGCAACTCTAAAGAATATTTATATTCTTCCACTTTAGTAGCTTTATTTTAAGCTTCACTTATACTTTAATTTCTACATGACTTTTTTTCCTGTTTTGTAGCATGAAGCCTGTATAAGCCTTTCTTCAACCTTATTTCTTCTTTGCTTTTGCATAATTCCTATTAATTATTTTCCATAAATAGTTACCTTTCTATTCCTATTTTGTTTCCTTATTTTTGATTTTCTATTCTCTAGCAGGAAGTTTAATTTAAATTTAAAATAAATAGTAAAAGTCCCTCAGTATGTGGCACCACTCAAGTTTCACCATCACCTCACCACCATTTAATATTAACTTTTTTATTCTTTGATTGGTTTTAATCTCTTAATAAAGACTTATGCAGCTGTTGTGCTGCACAAGAAATGGAAATTTATAACATCAAGAAAAAATTATTTCCTCCTGTTCTCAGTTTATAGAATTGCATAAAATCAATATCATTTTTATTCTTACTTAAAAACTCAAGTTTGCACATTGTCTGAATGAATTCAAGAGAAACGGTCACAATTCCTTAAATTAGAACAATCAGATTGGTAATCTGTTACAGAACTACCTACAGGGAACCACCTTTGGCCTGTGCAGCTCATTGGCATGCTCAATGGAGGGTGGGAGCTGAAGAAACAGGAATCCTGTTTCTTGAATTTCAGTCTGTTTACTTAAGATAACATCTAAGAAGTGCAGAATTTGGACTGCTCCTAGACTTGAGAATGTTTTTAAATACAAAGGATGACAGGAGAGTAGTTGTGCTTTTTTCCCATTTAGGTTTTCTACATTTTTCTTGAGTTTCTTTGTTTGAATCTTTGTGGGGTTTACTTGGAAACACCACAAGAAAATTATTTGCTGGCACAGAATTAGGTGAGATTATGTCTCTGAGTTTCTCAACATATAATAAGAGTATAGTCACTGTTTTAATGTGAAACAGGGAAAAATAGGAACAAAAATTTCTGTAAATAAAAATAAAATTAAATGTCTATGACCTATGACCCCTTGAGTACAGCAATTGCTTTTTAGTCATCCTTAGTCTACCCTCCACCTCCAGCCCCACGTCCCCTGCATATACATGCAGAGGCATGCAGGAGTGCACATACTCACATATACATCTGCCTCAAATTTAGCATCCATGCCTGTCAGAAAATGGGCACTTAATACTTATTTGAGTGAATGGGTGAGGAAATTAATTTAAAACATAGTGCATGATTCCAAAGTGCTTTTCAATCAATACAGGTCAATCACTTGGCAGAATGGGAGAAAAATCAACAGGTTGGAATTGCTTTTTTAATAGATCTAACTCAGAATCAGCAGGTCTGATTGAAAATATTTCATCTATTACGTACGACTGTACTATAGAGCCATTCCATTTTTCTTTCAAACTCTGGTAATGGCTTTTCTCTGGCGTCCGCACATTTGTGTTCATCATCCCTCCACCCACACTGCACCATCATACTGTTGTGCCTGCTACAGGACTAAAAGCCTAAAACGGTACACTGAAGGGAAACAAATGATTGCTGTGTTGATTAGATATAAAAATGTACTTAATTTATGCATCCAATAACTACATGTATTTTTGTATTATTAGCCTTTATCAATTATGGGTATGTTGGAAGTTAAAACAGAAATAATCATAGATAGGGAGATACATTAGAGAAATTTATGCTTACCATAAGAAAAGGCAAGAGAAACAGAAAATACAGGATACACTTTTTCTCCATCATTAAAGCCAAGATGAAATATGTTATATAATATAAATCAAACTGCAATAGAAAATAAAAGAAATATAATTTAGCAATATTTATGAAATAAACATAGATGGCTCTCAATGGAAAAAATGTTAAAACTACACAATAATTTTGCTTTAAGGATTGGATTAATAGTCTTACATACTACAAATGTTAAGAGCATCATGGCTTAAAGTACTAAAGAGCTTAATTAAATACATTTTAATTTAACTTAATTAGCCTTACAAGCAGGAAAGCCTCTTACAGATATATTTTTAAGTAATTAGAAAACATCTCACTTTCTTTATCTTTACCAAAGTCGGGATAAAAAATACAAAGTAAAGAGTTTCACGAGAACATAAAAGCACAAATTTTGATAGCATATTTTACTATAAAGCTTACCTTTATTTCCGATAAGTATTAATCTTATTTTTAATTTTATGACTCTTCAACAATTTAAGGGAAAAATTTGTATTTGGGCCAATTTCTTGAGAGTTAACATCCATAAGTCATAAAAATGGCCTTATGATTTAATAGAAATTATTCTTCACTTCAGCATTCAATTTTTTTAATCAAAAATAAAAGATTCCCGGGCTTCCCTGGTGGCGCAGTGGTTGAGAGTCCGCCTGCTCGATGCAGGGGACACGGGATCGTGCCCCAGTCCGGGAAGATCCCACATGCCACGGAGCGGCTGGGCCCATGAGCCATGGCCGCTGGGCCAACGTGTCCGGAGCCTGTGCTCCGCAACGGGAGAGGCCACAGCAGTGAGAAGCCCGCGTACCGCAAAAAAAAATAATAAATAAATAAAATAAAAAATAAAAGATTCCCTAAGTCATCTATATTATTAAAATAAGTTTACAGGAGATGGGCAATACCAAATAAAAGTTGAGTATTTCTAATGATAGATACAGTTCTCTGCTAACTTCTTAATTCTAAGAGACAAACATTGCAGGAGTAACGTGTATAATGCTTACTCCCTCTAAGTTCCATGATCAACATACTCTGGTAGTATTTTTATGAAATATAAATGACCATGGTTTAGTCATAAAATATAGTATTTATTTAACTGAATGAGTAAAAAATATTTTTCAAAGGAGATAAAAATCTAATCAATAGATATTTGCCAGTGGACTATGAACTTAGATTTGATTTTCTTAGGAAACATGTCATGATTTTTATTAAAGGGCAAATGTTAGAATAAGAATTATAAAAAACTTTTCTTCATTTTACTTAGCATTTGCATTATCACATGCAATGAGAGCATGCCATTAACTAACACACAATCTATGCCATTGCTTGCCCTCATCAATGACTTACCTAGAAGAAACTTTTCTTTTTATTGTAGCGATCTTCCAAATAATGTTTTCTCTTCAATCAGCTACACTGGGCTTTTATTATTAGCTGATCTTTAAAAAATACAACCCCCCCCCAAAAAAATAGGAAGAATTCCATTAATTTTAGATGTAAAAAATCATGTTGTAATAGAGAGAAGACAATGAATCAAAGTTTTTGCAATTCAAAAATTAATGAGTTGATATTTTAGTTTTTATTGCATGGAAAAATGAGAAAAATCTAATTTTCCAATACTTACATTCACAATTGTCTCCAGACTAAAATCACATTTTCTCTTGGATTATACTCAAAACTGTCTTGAAAAATTTCTTAAATCCAGGGTCATGACCTGAAATATTGATATAATAATTTAATATTATTTCAATGAGCCAAAATCATTTCCATAATAAATTTAAAATTTCAAAGAAAATGCCACTAGAAAAATGATATTTTTATTAAGCTATTCCAATTTTTAAAAATATGTTTTGCTTACAATATATTTGAGTTTTGTCACAAATATTTGTTGTTTTCCATTATATGGAAAAACTTAATGTCAATTTTCATTTATCCAGGATGGTCAAAACACTGGCAATTAACTGAATCCTTCACATAAGTAAATTTCAAAGAACTAGAGTATGATAAAAGGGCTTTTAAATTAAACTGTAGTTTAAACTTCCTTTGAATAATTTTATCTAATATTTATTGAAATGTGTTAATCTTAGTTACTTATATCTATTTCCCTAGCTTGTGTGGTGTCTCACAGGCAGAAACCATATCTGATTGATCTTTGTATCCTTTGTCTCTGGCAGTTAATTTACATTTGCTGTATAAATCAATGAATAAATAAATAAACAAATGAAACAATAAAGTACTTTAGGATTTTAAGCTTACAGTCAGGAACACTAATCATAACTATTAGTGAACTGTCCTTTCTTCTATTAGAAGACTTTAAGTAGTGTTTGAATCTATACTGACACTGAAAATTGGGGAAAAAAGTTCTTATATCAGCATGTTTACATTCCTACAGAATAAAGTCCTTTATTCAGTTTTTGAGTCCTGTGGTCGTTTGGATATTGAATAAACAGTAGTTTACTGTACTGTCTTTGGAAGTCATAAAGCTTAAGCCAAATTTAAAACATTAGTCGTCCACATTTTTCTGTATTAAATACATATAAAACACACAGATTTACAAACAGGAATGTAAAGAAATATTGATATTGTTTTATTTGGAAATCAGATAGGTTTTTATGAAGCAATACTTTGATGATTTACATGAGTCAAGATTAAATTACCGTCCATGTGTACATGGGCTCAAAAATTGAAGGAGAAAGTGCCTTGAAAAACATGTTTGAAGTTTTCCTATATCCAACATATTTGAAAAAAAGTTCATGCAAAAATAGCAGTTATTTTTGTTGCTTATCTAGTGGGTTTCAAAATCAGAATTCCAAAAGGTATCTTAGTGAAATATCTCTTAGCATGCAATAGATCATCCTGGCACCAATAATTAAGAGGACTTTATTCGACTCACAAAATATTGATCAGTGCAAGTAATTCCACTTTTACAGCTTTCTCTCTTTACCCTATTCCCTAGTGATCTGGAAAGTGGGCTACTAGGGACAAGATTGTATTCTGCACTGTGTAAACTTGTAGCATTCCTAACCAAGGGAGCAGGTTCATGATCTCTGGTTTTATCAAGGATGCAGCAGCAAGTTTGGGTGGCAGTCTTTCAGAAACGTGGTGGACACCTGTATTCTTCATTAGATCTAGCAATGTCCATTTCATGTGGTGATCCAATTCGCTTGAGGCATCTACTCTACAAAAGACTCATTAAATTTCCCTACCAGCAGACACATATGGCGAGTGGTAGTTATGGAAGAATCACCTCTTTCACCAAGAGCTCCCTAGGCCAATAATGGAGGGATCATGACTGGGCATATAGATAATGCCATTGCAGATACATATGAAGGTCAGTTTAGATTGAGCCTCATATTGCTAGGTGTAATGGCATGATTATTACCAGGAGAAGTATGTTTACTTGTACTCCTAGGTTTAGCTTATTGGTTCTTTGTATACAGCCTCTCATATGTTCATTCAGCAAGTGGTTCTGTCTTCTATGTTTAGCTTATTCCAAATTTATCTTTGCTGAAGTTCACTTGATATCAATTGACCTAAGCTGTTAAGTAAATCATTGTAAATTTCTCAGATCTAGTTACACCATTTACTGACAACTGAGTTGCATGTTGCCTGGTGAAGTACATAGTAGCTCCCATTCAATTTGGAGGAGAGATCAAGCACATAATTAAAGGAGGTCAAGTTAAATGACTAAATCTGGTAGTGGATTTTTCCAAGTGAGCTTAGGTTTGTTTCATGGGAAAAGCACTTCTTCAAAACTGAGAAAGCTCTAATTTAAACTCTTAAGTGAATCTGTAATCACAGTGGTACTAGTAGAAGTTACTGGCATTTTCTCTTTCTGCTAGCCTCATGGATCCTATAAATACCATTTTATTATCACACCTCAAAATTAAAGTGGAAGATTTGGTTCTACTACTAGAAACAAAATAACTTTCTTTACTGTACACATAGAATAAAAAATAGCTCATAAATAGTCTACAAGCTTCTTGACCAAAGAATCACCAAAATAAAATTAAAATGATTGATTTCATCACAGAAAGAACTTTGACTTGAGACCTCAAATAACTTTTGAAATATAGCTTCCTAGTCACTCAAGGCTTTATGTAGCATCATTCTGGGTTCATTTCTTAAAATTTCAATAGATCTGCAACCCAAGACAGTTCTACATTTTTTAAAACAGTTCTACGTTTCCAAGTCCACAAAGTTTAACCAATCTTCTTGGCTTACTTCAGTGTAAAAACATGTTTTATTCTACATAAACATAATAGATTAGTGTGACTTAATCAATACTAATTTACCAGAACATAAAAGCATAAATCCAGTGCCTTTCAAACCCTTCTTATTTTCTCAGATTTTTATTATACATATACACACTTTCCATTAATTTATTTTTCTTAATAATAATTCTTATTTTTAGTTGAGTCACCTAACCCTAATATTAAAAGTGTATGTTCACTCCAAGATTAAGAAAAAAAAACCAACTTTTGTTTTCCACTCCTTCATTTCCAAAATATCTTGGATTTTCAGAGGGCCTAAGCCATATTCTCTCCTTTTATTTATCCAGTCACTATAAAGTTGGCTAACAGAAGCATTTCCCACACGTATCTAATTTGCTGTTAAGTATCCTGAACCTTTGTGTGAGCAAAGTGAGGCTGTTTCCTATCTAGGTACATGCCTTCCTTTATGGCATATTAAACAAGCTATATTTCTCCTGAATCAAAACAAGGAAAAAGCACTTTTCAATCCCAATATTCTACACGTCTATGACAAATGCAAACTTCTTTCTGTCATTTTATACTATGTGGAACAGATTGTGCCACTAAAACAAGTATCCAAGTACAAGACCTGGTTACCTGTTATTCTCTCCTCACTGCTTATTTTTTGGCAAAACATAAGTCTTTGTGCTAGAATGATTCTTGCAAATTACTGTCTTTACTTCCACTAGAGTCTTTGAGAAAGAAATTCCAGTATAAGGTTTTAATTCTCCACCCCCATCCTGACCTGGAACGTTCCTAACACTTTCAATCCATGAAGCAGTTAGAAAATTAAAATATAAATAGACTTCTCTTTCCTGAAGATCTGTTACTGATGTAAGAAAATCAAACTGTAAGTCCTTTTTTATAATATGGCTTGGGGTTTTCATTATTTAATGAACAGTTACTAAATTACTGTTGTAACATAAAACAGAATTCCACAGAGTGTGGGTTAATGGATCACCTGTATCAGAATCACCACCAGAACTTGCTGAACATGTTGAGAATGTCTAGGGCCCACAACAGAACCTCTGCATCAGAACCTTCAGAACTTTGGAATCTGTACTTTTTGCAAGCACCTGAGGAAATTCATGGCCTGTTAAATTTTGGGAAGCACAATATAAATACATCATCATCATTTGGCCATGTTGAAACCTGGACACACTTATATTCCTCTGTCCCTAGGTACTAGCCAGACTATTTTAAAAGTACTATTAAGTATAAATCAAGCAAAATATTCTACAGTGTACTCAGGCATAATTAATACCTGAGAACTTCCAGAGCAAGTTATTCAAATATCCTATTTTAAAACATTTCATGTACTGTTGTAATTATTCCTTTGTACCGTTTATGCCTCTAGATTGTGAGCACAGGAAGACTAGGACATGCATCATATTAATCTCTGTGACTCCAAACCCTAGCAAAGTGGGGGCATAAAGAGGGGATATAAAATATGTTTTGAGTAGGTTACTTACAAAATGAATTTAATCAAGTTGAAGAAAGCTTGTGTTCTGGGATGTTCTCAACCCTCTCAAACATATTAAAATTTTCTGATACCTTAAAAAAGTCATTGCCTGGATTGTAGTCCAAGAAATTCAGATTCAATTCATCTTGACTATGGCCCAGGTATAAGCATTTTATCACGTTTCCTAGGTGATACAGGAATATACAGCTAAATTTGAGAACCAGTGGGATAGACAAAAGAATACTGTAGTAGGCAGAATAATGAGCCTCCGAAGATTTCCATACCTAATCCCCAGAATCTGCAATTTTAAGGTTATGGACTTTAAAATAGGAAGATTATCCTAGATTACCATGAATTATCCTGGTAGGCCTAAACTCAGCCCTTCAAAGTAGAAGAGGAAGGTCAGAGTGATGCAGCAGAAGAAAGGAAGCAGAAGAGATATGGCAACATAAGGAGTTGATGCACCATTTCTGGCTGTGCCATGCAGGAGCTCATGTACAAGGACCAGAAATAGGCCTCTAGGAGATAAAGGTGACCCTCAAGCTAACAGCCAGCAAGCAAATGGGGACTCAACTGTACATCCTCAAGGAACTGAATTTTGCCAACAACCTGAATGAGTCCAAAAGCAGATTCTCTCCAGAATCTTCAGAAGAAAACACAGCTCTGCCAACACCTTGACTTTGGCCTTGTGAGACTTGGAATAGAGAAACCAGCCAAGCCCATAGGACTTCTGACCTATAGAACTGTGAGATAATAACGGTGTGTTGTTTTAAGCCACTAAATTTGTGGCAATTTGTTACAGCTGTGAGAAAAAACTAGGTACAAATACCTGATCAAAAATTAATTTTCCCACAAAAATAAACAAATGGGACCTAATGAAACTTCAAAGCTTTTGCACAGCAAAGGAAACCATAAACAAGACCAAAAGACAGCCCTCAGAATGGGAGAAAATATTTGCAAATGAATCAACTGACAAAGGATTAATCTCTAAAATTTACAGGCAGCTCATGCAGCTCAATAACAAAAAAATAAACAACCCAATCCAAAAATGGGCAGAAGACCTAAATAGACATTTCTCCAAAGAAGATATACAGACTGCCAACAAACACATGAAAGAATGCTCAACATCATTAATCATTAGAGAAATGCAAATCAAAACTACAATGAGATATCATCTCACACCAGTCAGAATGGCCATCATCAAAAAATCTAGAAACAATAAATGCTGGAGAGGGTGTGGAGAAAAGGGAACACTCTTGCACTGCTGGTGGGAATGTGAATTGGTTCAGCCACTATGGAGAACAGTATGGAGGTTCCTTAAAAAACTACAAATAGAACTACCATATGACCCAGCAATCCCACTACTAGGTATATACCCTGAGGAAACCAGAATTCAGAAAGAGTCATGTACCAAAATGTTCATTGCAGCTCTATTTACAATAGCCCGGAGATGGAAACAACCTAAGTGCCCGGTACTTTATAAAATCCAGAGAATTGAAATGAAAGGTAAAACATTTTCATCATTCTAATAAAAATTAAGCATTGGGAGCAATTCAACACATTAAAATGTTTGGGATTCAACACATTAAAAATGTTTGTAACAAAATTAATGAAAGCAAAGGTAAGAACAGAAAGAATGTGAAAAAACCAGGGAGATATAAAAACCATGGTGCATCACTGAAAAATAGCTCCAAACAGAGGATGTGCTTAGTTAAGACAATGAGTGGTCAGCAAGACTCTATTTCTTCTACTCGTTTCCCCTCCCTTATAAATTCTTTCCTTCTGAGCTTACAGATTCCATCACAAAGTAATCAAATTTTATGTCTCTAAAAAAAAAAAAGAAAAATTAATTTTCCCATCAAAACTAAGTGGTAATTTTCTGCTTCCCAACTGGTCAGTCATTCCTCCTAACTCTAGAATACAGATCTTTTTCAATTTATGATAGGGTTATCTCCTGATAAATCATAAATTGAAAATATCATAAGTCAAAAATGCATTTAATATACCTAACCTACTGAACACCATAGCTTAGCCTAACCTACTTTAAACATACTCAGATCACTTACATTAGCCTACAGTTGGACAAAATCACCTAACACAAATACTATTTTATAATAAAGTGTTGAATATTTCATGTAACATATTGAATACTATACTGAAAGTGAAAAACAGAAGGTTTTATGAGTACAGAATGGTTGTAAGTGTATCAGTTGTTTACCTTCATGATCTTGTGGCTGACTGGGAGCAGCAGCTGCTGCCACTGCCCAGCATCACAAGAGAATGTCATACATATTGCTTGCCTGGGAAAAGATCAAAATTCAAAGTAGGGTTTCTACTGAATGTGTATTGCTTTCACATTATCATAAAGTCAAACCATTTTAAGTTCGGGACTGTCTGTGTATTCATTATACTGCAAGGCAATCACGTTAGCTAGCAGAATTTCTTTCTAGCTGTTCCTAAATTGCTGTGTGATTTTCAGAAAATTGATGCAACTTTTTTTCTGCATGGTTTACCCAACTAGAAAATGGGTACTCAACTTGATCTTTAGCTTCTTGTTTGCTACTGCAACCTTGTTAGAAGAGGTATGCTGGAGTCAGAGAGCCATATTTTCAAACTTAAGCTCTTGCAACACTTAAACTCACTAAATCTATTTCCTGACCTGAAAGTGGGTGTACAAGTACTGGCTGAATCAATATTGCCTAGAATTTTTATCATAACTCATCTTGTCAGTGTGTTAAATTGGATAATAGATATAAAGAATTTGTCTAACAATAAATACACAATAAGCATTAGCTCTTGCTATTATCATTATTACTATATTATTTCAATCAGTTGTCACAATGCTAATCTCAACTGAATGAACCAGCATACATATTTTAGTGATTTAGCCAAGGTCACATAGAAGCTTAGGGCTGACACAAAGCTAAGAACTCAGATTCTCTGACCCTAAATCTGGGCCCCTTTGTCCTACACCATCCTGACTCAGAGGACTGAGTCATTTATTTGGATAATTAAGGTTTAAAAAGTACAGAATACATTTCTATTTTGCTTATTCGGTTATTTTATTTAACCGGCCATTCATTCATTGCATTGCATTTTTTATTCATAAGACACATTTATAATTTTTTTCTGGCACAATTTCTTCTTTTAATTCCTTTCCTTAGAAATGTTGTGACGTTTGATTTTTTTTTTTTTTTAACTTATATTAGTAAATGGCTTGACAACTCAGACTTGCCATTCTGCTAAGGTACCAAAATCAAAAGCACATGTATTGTCTCACTTTCAAGCACTTTAAAATGCAGTTTAGGTTAAGAAGTGCTTCTAGAAATTCAGTTAGTCATCTTACCCTATTTCTTGAGCAGCTACTTTCACTTAGTTGTGCACGGAGACAGAAGTGAAAACAAGTTAAGATTTCTGCTCTCAATGAAAATATTTATCAAGTTAGTGGTAATCTTACACTGATTTTAGAGGATTCGTTCAGTACTTTTAAACACAGTCCATAAGAGTCATTCATGAGGTTCTAAAAAGGGATGATTTCACAACATTTAAGACAGGAAGCTAGTGCTGGGACTCAGTCAGTACACTTTAAATGAGCTTGAGCAGGTTACATACCTTCTCAGGTGTCTCATTTGTAAAACAAAAGAGTAGGATAAGATAAATTTAAATATTGAATTCAAAATTTATATAAAAAGAAAAAAATGGTTAGTATAGGAACAGTTTTGTTGAAAGTAATCCAAATCCCAAGTATCCTTGAAAGCAAGTCTTTCTTGAAACTTTTTTCTGGCTCAGGAAGACTTTCTCTAGGTCTTCTACTACCAGTTACCCAAAAGGAGTTTGAGTTTGAATCTAAGACAGTGGAAAGTGGACTGTTTGGCTAGATGCTCTTTCTTTTGTTACATGGGAATTCAGGGAAAAGGTATCTAGGCCAAAAAAAAAATCGCATCTTGATTTCACCTCTTCTTATACTGCCTCTTTTTAAGAGCCATTCTTACTTTTGAAAGGCCATTTGTAAAAAAAAAAAAAAAAAAAAAAGGCTAGTTCTCTCTTCTGCACTTCAGAAAATTGAAATTAGAAAAGCAAACATACTTCCTCATAAGCCCCCTTGCCAGACTTCTCAGAATGGAATCTGATCAGTTCATCTAGGCCAAGCTAAACTTATTACCATCATCATTGGAATAGCCTTAATGCTCCTAATACTGGAAACCAACAATTTCTGAAATTTAGCTACATTGGTTTTTATCTCTTTTTCATTTAACAGAAAATGACTTAGATAAAAATTTAAAAATCATATAGTGCCAAAAATTACAGAACATGTTAAGAAATGATGCAACAGTATACCCAACAAGTTAATTAATGAGAGTAAGAAACATTATTACATTTAATTTATCAAAATCCTATGAGTGACTTAGTATAAAAACACATCTAATATTTAAAAAGGCAATAAAAACTCTCATAAAAACCTCCAGAAAGTATTTTATTTTTGAAATGACACCTTAGTTTAATAATAACTATTAAATTCTAAATGCTAAGAAAACATATATTGTAAATATTGTCCCATTGCTAATGATAGTTTTCCTTTTTCCAGAGTTATTGAAATAAAGTAACATCCAACTGATATTTATAATTAGCATAATTGAGGGACAATGTGTGAGGTCAGTTACAAGTAGAGGCAATAGTTGTACTGATTACTAATATGAGTTAGATTTCCTGATTTTAAAACCCAACTCAGCCTCACACTTGCAAGTTAAACAACTTCAGTAAGAATAGTTTTCTCATTTGCAAAATAGTTTTTAAACCAAAAGGCTATTGTGAAAATAAAATGAGATAATGTACCTAAACATTTTAGAACACAGTAAATGTTAGTTATTATTATATCACATTAAAATTTTTAATAATATAAGTAAGTTCATACATGTTTTAAGTTATTTGTTACAATTTCAATAGCATTATAGGTGAAAATTAATCCTACATTTCAAGGTGACCGTCATAATCACCTTGACTTTTTTATCTTCTGTAGAAATAATGATTGTTTCTATTGTCATTTAAATCAGTTATGAAAATATTGAGTTAAGTGAATGATAACAAGTATATTCCAAATATAATGTCCATCTAGTTAATAAATAACTGCATATTTCCTAATACTCAGCTTATATAAACTAAAACTCTAGCAAATTGTACACACTGTAATCAGTCACACTGTAAAGAATATAACATGCTAATCCAATTAAAAACAAGATATAAAACCTCTCAAATTTGACTTTAATTTTAGGTTGACTGTAACAGCCTTTACTAACACTGTATTGGAACCAAAAAGAAAAACATTGACTCTGTGCTTACTTGCTTATCTAATGAACATTCCAGGGTGAATAGTTGAATAACCATTAAAGAGAGATAATATTGTGATTAAATTTAGTACTTCATTTTACACTCTGAAGTACTTACTCACGGGAATAATTTTCCCATTGTGGGCATAATTAGCCATTTCCGGTGATTTTGGTCACCTTCTTTTTATATGAAAGAGGCAAGTGGCCAAATATCAGCCTAATTAGTAAAAGGTAGGTGGGAACCTGAAAAAAATTGCTTTGTACTTGATGGAACAATCTCCCTCCAGGAGATCTAATATGGAAAGAATTGCTTGCCCAAGAGCATAGAAACAAAATACATCTTTCCAGATCTTTGGACTACGAGCTTTATACCTATTTCCCTTCCACAAAGTCAGGAATCAAGTTCTATGCGAAAACATGTTTTCTTCCTCAGACAATAAAATCAGAAAGTATATAATTCTGCTGGAATTTTAATTTGAATTAACATAGTAGTGCATCATAAAAGTTATGTTATTTTTGTTATTTGTTTTCAATCTTTCTCAAAAAAAATTTTTTTAAACACCACCTACTAGCATATCTCAGCATTTCGGAACCACGGGAACTCTGTTGATACTGTTGGTCTGGCACACTTTCTTTTTTTCCCTGAAAAAATGAACCTCTCTTTCCACTGGAAAATCTATTCCCTCTGGTTCAAGTGAGGCTGCTCTACTGAGGTAGGAAGTGACTGAAAACTGGTCAGATTAGCACAATCCTCTGATTTAGGTTGATTTAGGCATGAAAATGTGATCCAATCTGTACTGTCAAAATTCTCCTTGGGACATTTCTTTTAATGTTATCAGGGAAAAACCATCAAGTTACATTTTATGCCTAAACAGGATTGATTTGGAGTTTTGTCTCTTGCAACCAACACATTTCTAACTAACAATTTGAGAAATGCTAGTGTAGTGGAAAGATTACTAAGAAGGTTCCATTTTGCATTCTGCCTAGCTTTACCGAGCCTAAGATAGTTACACTACCAGCCCCCAGTTTCCTGACCTGTAAAATAAGATGACTTCAATTTCTCTTACGCCTTGTAATCTAAATATCTCCAAATTATTTTCTTTTTCACCAAGGCAGGACATCATTATTCATTTCCAAAGCATATTCCAAGCCCAGCCAATATGAGTTCATAAACTAACTTTTTCCACCCAATATATCTATGATGTGATTGTTTTTTCTAAATTTGAAATAGCCTTAGCCATATATGCCCTTGGATAATCCACAGCTAATGTGTGCCTGCAATAAGGTATTTATAGCTAATTCAAAAAGTAAATGCAACTCTTACATGAAAACAAATGAATAAATTTTTGTGACCTTGGGTTAGGCAATATTTTTTGACATGATACCAAAAGCACAAGTGACCAAAAAAAAAAGATAAATTGGACTACAACAAAATTAGAAACTTTCGTGTTACACATGATACCATCAAGAAAGTGATGAGGCAACTCACAGAATGGGAGAAAATATTTGCAAATTACGTATTCGATAAAGGACTTGTATTCAGAATATACAAAGAACTATTACTACTACTAGATAATAAAAAGACAATCCAATTAAAAATGGGCAAAATATCTGAACAGACATTTCTCCACAGAGATATATGAATCACCAATAAGCATATGAAAAAAATGTTCAACATCACTAGTCATAGGGAAATGCAATTCAAAACCACAATAAGTTATGAGTTCATACCCACCAGGATAGCTGTAGTGAAAAAGATAGACAATAACAAGTAGGAAAGGATATGAAGAAATTGTAACCTTTATACATTGCTGGTGGGAATGTAAAATGGTACAGCTGCTTTGGAAAGTGGTTTAACAGTTTTTCAAAATATTAAACATAGAGTTATCAGCAATTCTACTCTAGATATTTACCTAAGAGAAATGAAAACATATATCCAAAAAACCATTTGTACTTGAATGTTCATGGCAGTATTATTTTTAATAGCCAAAAAGTGGAAACAACTCAAATGTCTATCAATTGATGAATGGATAAACAAAATGTGATATATCCCCCATATGATATATTTTTTTGTCAATAAAAAGAAAGGAATACTTATACATACTACAACATGGATAAACCTTGTCAACAGTAAGCTAAGTGAAAGAACCCAGCTACAAAAGACACATATTATGTGATTCCTTTTATATGAAATGTCCAGAACAGGTAAACCTATAAAAACAGAGACCGTATCAGTGGTTGCTTTGGGCTGGGGGAGAGTGGTAAAGGGGAGTAACTGATAATGGGTATGGAGATCCTTTTTAGGGTGATGAAATGTTCTAAAATTAGATTGTGGTGATAGTTGCACAACCCTGTGAATATGCTAAAGCCATTGAATTCTACACTTTAAATTGATGGACTATATGGTATATGATTTATATCTTAAAAAGTAAATGCAAAAGAAGGTGTGTATATCTAAGGGAAGATTTACACTAGATTTAGTAGAACATCTAGTCTCATTTCTCTCTTCTTTCTCAAGGGACAAATAATTTTCATGTTGTAAAACAAAATACATTGACCAAAAAACCTACCTAGTTTACATGGATGTATACTGAGTTGTCCCTTCAATTTGATGCATTATCTCGTGTTCAACAACACCCAATCAACTCTATTTTACATGCTTAGTACTGTTTTGATTTGTAAGGAAAAGTACATTTGCATTGAAATTTGCTTTCACCTCATACACAAAAATTTTACATTTCCCTTGAAGAATAAATATGTTTACTTAAAATAACCATTATACACAATTGAGCAAAAAGTATAATGATATCTAAGAAAATTTCCCTTAGTTTTAAATAGGATTTGTAGTTGTTTATCTCTTTTCTCTTGACAGTAATTTCTTTTCTCTACATTTCTATAGCATTATTTCATTTTCTGATAGTAGAAACCGACAATTTGTATACAAAAATGCAGATATTTTTTATCTCATTTGAGGCATATTTTAATTGTGTGATTACAAGCCATGACAACAAAGAAATAGCATACAGGATTATTATTAGCAAGAAAGAGAAGAGAAATTATTGAACTTTGGTTCATTCTTGGAAATAAACCCTGGTTAAAAATCCTATATCCCAGGACTTCCCTGATGGTCCAGTGGTTAAGAATCTGCCTTCCAATGCAGGAAATGTGGGTTCCATTCCTGGTCGGGGAACTAAGATCCCACATGTTATGGGGCAACTAAGCCCCCATGCCACAACTAGAGAAGCCCACATGCCGCAACAAAAACCCAGCACAACGAAAAAAAATATTCTTATATCCCAAATATTTCCCTTTTATGATGTTATTAATAGGTAAAAGAAAAGTGAAAGAAGAATAGAGAAAAAGAAAAGAAGGAGGGAAAGAAGAAAGAGGGAGGGAATGTGTGTCTCAAGTAAACGCACACTTTATTTAAAATTAACTCTATTTTTCATTATTTTTATGAAGAATCAAACAGAATGTTGATAATACTAAAATTTGTTCCTTTACAGATTTCTTTTTCTCACAACCATTAAACATAATTCCACCTTAATATTTTTTAGTATATTCATTTTTTTATTCATTTGAATGTAAAATTTATTTGTTTGAAATGTATAATATATATCAAAAGCTATGTTAAATACTGGGGATCCAGAAATGCTATAATTTTTTACCTTAGAGATAGTAAAAAATCTTGTAGGGGAAAAAGATGTACAAATGTAGATAATAAAGTATTATAGTCAATAAATATTTGTAGTGTCTGATCAGATAGAATGATGCATTTTAGATAGGAGAAGTGTGTGTGTGTGTGTGTGTGTGTGTGTGTGTGTGTATGCATGCTCATGCATGTAGAGAGAAACATATAGAATATGACACTTATGTGGAGTTTCAAAAACTCAGCAATTTGGAAGTGTCAGGTGCTAAAAAGATGCAAGTACTTATGAGATAAGGCTTTCTTGAAAGACAGGGATGAAAATTAAAGATGGTATTTTCTGTCATATTGAAGAGTTTTGATTTAATGCTCTAGGCTATAGATTTTCATCTCTATGCCTACTCTGATTTGCTGTTGATGGCAGGCAGTATTGCTGCACTGAGCAGTGATGAGGCTGAGTCTAGGGTCAGTGAGCATCACTGATGCATCAGTGATGTCTGCCATGGGCATCATCCTAAAAAGGAATGACAAGTATTCAAAATATTTGCTAGCCCAGCTGCAGAAAATAATAATAATAATAATTGTAGGGGAATTAAGTAGTAGAACAGTACGTCAAGGTTTTCATTTTACAAAGTATGAGGGTTAATTCAGAGATGGTGACAAGGGCAGTTGTACAGAGATGAATTAGAACACTGCAGTGACTTCTAAGTAAGTGAGGCAAGAAAATACTGTAATCATGGAGGCTGGAACTAAGATTAATAATGATGGGAATGGAAAGCAATGTTTAAAAGTCAGAGATATTTAAAAGGTTAAACTATGAAGATATTAGAATTCAGTTGAGTGTAATTAACCTAAATGAATTCTCCCAATTCTAATATGAGTATCTGGCTTCCAATCAGTAATATAGGGTCTACAACAGAGGAAAACAAGTGTGGGAAAATACCTGAATACAGATGAGATATTCTGAAGAAGAAAATGCCTGAGAGTGTTTGTCTAGATAGTTCTGGAAATTAGTAAGGAAGGGCCTTGAAATAAAATGTTCACACTCATCATAATATAATAGAACAGTAAAAGGTGCCATTTTGTCCAGAAACACTGTCTGTAATGGGAAAGGATTAGACAGTGTACTCTAAGAGATGTACATGGAATTGAATTGGAGCACATTTCAAAAACACTGGTGGAATTTAAGGAATTCCTTCCTTCAAAAGGAAGACTGTGTGTTGATAGAGGATAGAGGTAGAGCTTTCTAGAGACTAGGAACTAGAAACACAAAAGCATAGGTTCATGAAAGAGCAAGGCTTGTGTGAGTAAGGGTAAAGGTGCAGGCTTGAAGGAACTTGAGAATCTTTAGGAAATCAATGTGGGGAAACCTGGATATGTGACTTGAAACATTTCCCAGGCACCCAGTCCCATGATGCTCTCTACAACTGCTGTAATTTTGCACATACCAAACACAGCTTATTTTTAATTATTTAGTCCTGTGACTAAATCTGGGTTGTAATTTAAAAATAGATATTCCAGTGCGAAAGAAGTTACACAGGAGGAAGCTCCTCGCTGAATTAAGCCATGCTTAAGTGAGAACTGCTGCTTAAGAACAACACGTTCCCTGTGAAAAAAAGATGGCAAGTCCCTTTCAGCGAGTCTAACCTTTATGGAGTGCTATTATCAACTCAATTTTATGTTTTTTCCTGTTTCACAAACATGTTCCCAAAAGACTTTTAAAATAGCTTTCTTTCCTGCT
>NW_006799230.1:678303-699713 GCF_000442215.2 Lipotes vexillifer | reverse complement strand
CTGCTGAATTGTTGTGCAAGCACTTTTTCTGAATCTCAGCCTTAACTGGACCAGGATGTGTTAAAGAAAAAAAATGCCCTGTCACTCTTAGCATGGTATAATAGGCCTTAACAACAACAGTAAAACATTTTCCTAACCTGACTGCCCCTCCTCTCACTGAATCTTAAGACAGTGCATTTTCATGAAAATGCAAAATACCCTGAAGAAACAACAGGAGAGACAATTTAGCAAAAAAAGTCACCATTTTAAATCAAGTGAAAAATCTGTCCACAGAAGTAGGATTTTTCTCCAAATAAAGAGAAAAAAATTACTACAGAAAATAAATGTTTTGTAAGAGTTAAAATAACCTAAAAGAAAATAAATTAGTCATATGAAATGGTCCCCTAGGTACCCAGTAAGTTGATCTTTCTTTTTTTTTCTTCTTTTGGAGGCAAAGAAAAGAATCACAACATCCTGAAATCTGTCTTGGTCACTTCAAAACAAATCCCAAGCATTTTGGGGGCAAGTTTATCAAACTGCAACTCAGGTTGTAGTGTTATGCATGTCTGTCTTTGCAGAGAGAAGTGTTTCTCCATCAAAAGTCTTTCTAAACAGCAATCAAAATAGCAATCTCAGAAAAGAAAAAAGAAAAAAAAGGAAGAGAAGGAGGGAGAGGAGGGGGAAGAAGAGGAAAGTAAATAAAAGATAAACACAGTCTCATGGCCACTTTGATGGGGGCTATGGCTAGAAAACTCACATGTGGCTTTCTGGGACAGGAGTCAATGCATTTATCTGAACAGTATGCTGCTTTTGGCAACGGATAACGACAACTTTTTAAAAATAACAGTAGGGGACTTGTATTGGGGGAAAAAAAGACAGGAAAACGGTAGAAAGCAAGATGCAGGGCAAAGCGCACAGGTTTTTGCGTCAATGGGCTCTGGCTTTGGATACCAGCTGTAGTATTTACAAACTGGGAATGTAGGCAGAAACCTAACCTGCAACATTTACCTGGGTTTCTGTAGTTCTCAGATGGGCATAGCACTTCTATCTTAAGTATACCTATGGGGGTTAAATGTAATAACCCACATAATCACCTGTTGCTATCTGGGAAGTGCTAAGTACTCAGAAAGTAGTGGTCTCTATTCTCCCCTGCAGCGGACGAGAATGCCATGGTTTGCTTTAATCGGTCTCAGTGACAAGACTTGCAATTTTGGGTAAAATTATATGTGAATACTTAACAATGCCAACCTTCTCAGCATTCTGTAAAAGAGGAGATTATTGGCCATCAAAGGCCTGGGATTTACCATGTTCAAAGGGGAGTGACAATGGACTCTAAATCCAAAATCGCTTGTTTTCTTATGAACACTACTTTGCTCAATACATAGCACTGCTAACCCTTGCTCTGTTAGGAGGTACCATTTCATATATATATACATATACATATACATATATATATATACACACACATATACACACATACACGACATCAGGCCTTTTTACTAAGAAGGTAATAAACACCAGTGTTCCAGTCTCTTCTTTAGATCCCCAGGACAATATTATTAAGGAGGTGAAATCTTTTATGCTTTGTCACAAACACATACCCTATGAAGATTTCTACATCTGCATTATCAATTGTTTTTGATTTTCTTAATCCCTGGATGAAAAAAAAAACAGTAAAACTGAAGGCATCAGATATATTATCTGGAAACAGGGAGTTTTTAGCTGGAGGCAGAATAGTGCAAAGATATAAAACATAAAGAGTTGAAGGAGAAAGAAAGAAAAAACTTGCAGCAGTTCTTAGGTAAACTTATTTTGTTGTCCAAAACAATTAAAATTAATACAGACATATATATAAAACACAAAATAATTAGATTAATAATTTATTATTTCTTAATTAAATAGTACGCTTTGTGTTTTAAGACATAATATTGCCTTTTAATATAAAATAGTATGAATGTGGGGCTGTAAGTAGCTGGGCTTTATCCCTTCATTCTTATGGTTAAAACTGAATTCTGGCCCACCTCACCACCATCCCCAGCCAAAGAAAGAAAAAGAAAAAAGGGAAAAAGTTGATATGTTTGTTCGTGGCAAAGAAACAATAAAAACAATACCTTATCATCAAAAAAAGAGTTTGAAGCTCAAAAATAATTTCTTGTTCTGTAAAATTGCATATATTTTGATTTAGCTCTTACCTTTTATGAAAATTATTTGTTAGCTCTTACCATTTTATGAAAATTATATGTACTTAAAAAATTGGAAATAAATTCATTAACTAATGAAGATGTTTAGAATACTCCATTCACAAGTCAACGTAAGTTTTCTGTTAAATATCTTTATTGTGAAGAAAATCTTAGGAGGATTCTACCTCTGCATAATGGTGCGTACAATTGATAAGAAAAAGAAGGAAAAAAAGAGGACGTATTGGGGAACCTAACATTATTAGTCTGTTTGTTTGGGTATATCTATGGTCTCTTAAAGTAATCATTGCTTAAAACACTGTGGTTGGTACTTAAAATAAGCAACTAATAAGTTTTGAAAAAGATGTGGTTTGGTCCTTTTGTGTGAGTGTGTGTGTGTGTGTGTGTGTGTGTGTGTGTGTGTGTGTGTATTCTTACATAAGAGAGGGAGAGAGAGAGAGAGAGAGAGAGAGAGAGAGAGTGAGCTAAAACTGGAAGACAGAAGGACAGGATTTCCCACTTTATTCTCTACACAGGGAAGGAGTGATGGAATCCACATCATTAAATACACACATTAACTACTTAACTGGAAAATCTTTTAGTCAGATATAAGAAGAGCAGAATTCTCGAAAAAAATAAAACTGTTTGTCCAATAATGCTAATGATGCTTTATGAAGGATCTAATTACTGTCTTTTCAGGACCTATCTTTGGCTCTCTCATCCTCAGGAAACCCTCTCCGAACTCCTTATGTCCCTAATGTTCCCACCACAGAGAGACTGCACCCTCTTACAGCACATTATCACACTAGACTTAGTTCAGTCTGGTTTTTTACTTTCTCCCACCAAATGTGAGTGCTATTTGAGGGCGTTTGAGGGTACTGCCTTACTAACCTTTGGGTCCCCAGGACATTGCCTGTTGTGTAGTAACCTTTACCAGTTTTTTTAATGAATGAACAAATGAAATAAATATTCATCACAAAATATGTCTATAGTTATAATAATTAAAATCGTTTTAATGATTTACAAAGACTGATCACAGCAAAATTCATGTGTATTTAGGAAGAGTGTAAGACTAGTTAAAAATGGTTTGTCTCATCCATTTGTCAAATAAAGAAATAAACTAGTCCAAAAAATGTTTTCTCTCAGACGGTTGAAGAAAATTTTTAAAACTTAGTGGGTGATAATATCATGGTGATTAAAATTGGCAAGTTGTGAACATTTTCAAATGAACTGCTTCTTTTAATTCTAAAATAGTGCATATTCAAAACTTTAGTGGTATATTTTTGCTGTTAATCCTGGAAATTTGTGCTGACTTTTATAGTCTAAGAGAAAAAAAGAAACAAATTTAGAAATAAAAGAATGAGAAATATTTTGGCGTGAGGTAAGGGCTGAGATACAGTGAGATATAAATATATGCTGCTTGATATTAAAGTTTTCTTTAACGTTAAGCATATATTTAGGTAAAATGTTGCTATTCTAAAAAATTCGAATAGCTTCAGGCTGAGTGTGAATAAAACCAGCGTTCTAATTTTAGCCAAACCTGGGGATCACAGCAGAAAAGGAGTGAAGGCCAGCTCTAGTGTGACCTAAAGCTTCTTGTGCATAGTGCGGTAAGATTACTAGTATTTCCACCTCTATATGTTGTCTTGGTTTCTGTCACTAAACAAACTATATAATTTGAACAAAACCATTTACCTTTGGTAGTCTCAGTTTTGTTTTGTTTTGTTTTTAAATCTGTAAAATAAGGGTATTCGACTAGATTCTTAAGGTCCTTTTTTGTTCTTTAATTCTACTGTTCTGAGGGGAAATATCATTGTTATTTTATCTAAGACATATATATTAATGTAAATCCATTAAGTATTGAAAGCTAAACTAAAGAAAATTTTCCTCACTAATTTGTTTCAGATCTACATGCAAAAAATATTACAGTTTGCAAAATAATGCTATTTTGATATCTATTTAAATATTTAGAAAACATTTTTGGATTTCGTTTTTTAGCTTTAGTGAGTTTTTTTCTTTTTTATTCCTCCTCCCAATGCCTTAATAAATGAGTAAGGCAACACTTTTAAGAAGCATGACAGTATATTTTAAAATTTATTTAAAACATTATTAAGAAATAGGCAATCTGTTGATAGAAAACTCAAAGATGCCTAACGTGATATTCATAAAATTATATTACATGCTATATATCTTTCTTTTAAAAAGGTAGGATGATATGGAAGCCCAAACACCTACTAAATGAAATATATGAATGAATTCACTATAACCTTGCCCTGGAGTCTCTGTTCTGTACAAATGAAAATTTAAAAACTGCCTTCTGTAGCTGGCTTTTTTTTTTTTTTTTTGCCCTTGTGATAATCCAGAACGGATCTTGAATTTTATTGTAATTCATATACAAATCCTCCCATCTCAGAAATGCTACCAAGGAAATTTTAGTAAAAGAAATTAAGTAATTTAATCACTGTATAGTTGACTGAAATAATTATACTCCAGTGATAGCTAAAGAATAGCTCAACCAAGAAGAAAAAGGTTTATAAATGCAGTTTTTTCTTTAACATTTTTATTCTATTCTCTCTTCCTCCATGCTCTATGTAGTTTGTAATTAAAACAACATTTTATGGAAGTATAGAACTTGCTTTTTCCTAAAAGTTATGTAGCAATTACATTTTAAAGAAAGCACAAATAAATTATTTCAGCACACGTAAAATGTTTACAGTTACTCTTGGTTAAAGGTCTGAAGTCTTTTTCTCTCTTCCCTTTTTGTTTCCTTCTCCCCAGTTTTCTCCCTTGGCTGCAGCAGTCTCTGTGAGCTCTTTGTAAAGGAATGTTTTACGTGTGAATGCCTTTAATTGACTCTGTTTACCAAATAGCCTTGAAATCCCTGGGAAAATGTTTACAACACTAAAGTCTTTTTTTTTTTTCCTTCTCCTCCATTGGATCAGCTTTTCAAACTTATTTGTTTTGATTTAGGAAATAACTTTAATAGTGTCAGGATTGTCCTCTGGGCCAATAAATGAGATATTATTGTGATCTAAGCATCTGTCAAAGAGGATGAGAGAGAGAATATTCCAAATGGGGGAAGGACCAAGTGCAAAAAAAAATCTTTTTTAAAGACATGGAGAAAAGCATGAATATCAAAAAGGCACAGTATTTATCTCTCAGAATTTTGAAGTTTAAAGAGATTCAAACATTCATTCTGTTTTCCCTGACATTGTATATGTGATTATTGTCAGCTGTTATATTTTAAACCTTTTAAGGTAATTGCTATCTATCTGATGGCTACCCTACCATAATTGTTATATCATATTTTTATCAGTTAATTAAATTTTATCTCCCCCCCATATGAGGAAAGCAAGAGAATGTTATAGAACTATATTATTTAAGACTTTGTTATTCATATACCAAAAGGACAAAAGTAGGTTTGGGGCAGCTAAGTTTTCAGCAAAATAATGGAAATTATTCTTCTCTTCAACAATTCTGGTAGAAAAACTCCCCGAAGTAATTGTTATTGGCCTGACCTTAAAATAATCTCTATTCAAGCTAAAATTTGTATGTTGACAGCACCAGGGCTGACGCAAAAACTGTAATTTATGTCTCAATAGATATAAAATACCAGAGAAGGCAACCCAGAGTTGCTTTGCTTACATTTTCATCTTGGGAGAAGTGAGAAAGGCTATTTTTATAGAGTTAGTCACTGATTGAGTCAGTATTTCGTTGAGCGCTGATATAAACTGTCACTATGTATCTAAATAACCTAGGCAAATCATTTTATCCCTCTAATTTTGATATCTACATAAAATGTGAATAATTGTAGTATATCCTATTTAGGGTTTATGTGTTAGTATGTAGTGAGCTAACATTTTCTGACACATTAGTAAGCACTCAATGTGAATTATTATTATGATACAATTTTAATATTGGTTATCATTAATTTTCACACAGCAGGAGGAATGGGAAGTACAATACCTAAATAGGGACATCAGCATAGCAAATATTTTATTTATGCAAAAATTTCATTTATGGGAAGAAAGTTCTCCTTTCTACCATGTTTTATTAGGGTGCAAGTATGGAAAGTTGAATAAGTGTAGTTGCCTAAGAAGTCAATTAGCATATTCTTAGCCAAAGAGGTGTTTGAATTCCTCAATATTAGTCAATAGTATTTCATTCCTAAATATAAAAGTAACTTTAAATAGTAAAGTTATAAATAGATGACCACATTTTAAACTCACTGCTCACATATTAATGTAGGCAGCAGCATGCCATAATGAACTCATTTAAAATCTACTTTGCTCTGAGAGGTCATAATTATTAGCAGCTAGATCTGTAGGATGTTGAAAACACAATCTTTCCTTCATCATAATAGAATAAATAATGTCTAAAACCAAAGTACACATGTGAATCTTGGCTAAAAATAGGATCTAAATGGCAACCTATGCACCGTATGCCGTCTACTATCTTTACACCAGCTACCCACTGAATACCCAGAGGTTGAAGAAAAACACATAGAAACATGGACATTTAAGACAGATTTTCCCAGGACTGTGGAGGCATTCCAATTAATGTAGAGGTGGACTCAGAAACAGCCAGTGCCTACCCAACAGACAAAAAATTGACACACACTCCATCCCAAATTTAACATCTTCTCTGAAGCTCAGAGGATTGAGAGCTGTACTCACCAAGAAATTAGTAAATGTAGGTGTTTTTGGTTTTAAAACAAAACAAGGCCAGAGATGTGTGTCTATTCTTTTTGTACATCCCCCCCCCCCATTCATCAGGAATTTTGTTTCCCAGAAAACAAGAAATACATTGTTTTTGTTGATTGATTAATTGACTTGGTTAGGAGTAGACACTGGTGCTGTCTCAATAATCTCTATGGTTAAGGGTTAATTCCATAAGTCAAGCCCTACGGGGAAGGAAGAAGTAGCAAGGGCCCTGGTGAAGAGGTTTTAATGCATTCTATTGGTCAAAGTGTGAGAGTTCCAGATGATAGGATATAGGATATGAGACAATTCCACTCTAGAAAAATCTAGATAAATGCTTTGTAAATGTTGGGACTTTGGCTAAAATTATGCTTATCTGCTTGCCTTTAAACTTCTGACATGAAAAGGGGTTTTGATGAAAGCCTAGAGAACAGTGAGCATAACCAAGGGAAATTCTCAAGATGTCCGTCGGCGAGCAGGTCTATCTTCAGACCACGATCAGCAACCAAAATAAAATAAATTTTTTTAAAAAGGGGCATGCTTGAAAAATATTGAATCACAAAAGAAAGAGAAATCCTTCTGAAGAATCTGAGGAAGAGTATAGATTTGAAAAGTATACTTACTAACAGAGAAACATTTTTATAAGCCATTGTGTCATCTAATAGTGTCTATAACAGGAAACTAACAGTGTTTCTGACACCAGTTTGATATTCAGCCATGAAAGGGTTTATGATTATGAATGGTTTATATAATATTTGGCTAAAAGTTCTTACTGAAGGGCTGATATGTAAGAAGCTCTTACATAACAATTTAAATTGGGAAGTTATTGGCATATAGAAGATATCAATTGTAAAAATTAATAAACAGACATTTCAATTCAAATAGAGCCAGGAGGCCAGAAAGGGGAGCTCTCATGCCCTACAATGATAGTGGAGCCCAACAGGAAGGAGACTTCATCTTCTTTCTTGGCAAGAACTCAGCCAACAAGAGACTATCACAACTCAGCCAATGGAAAGCCATAGACTCTGTTTACTATAGTCCTCCCAACTTCCTTTCCTTCTCTGTAAAAGAGGTCTCCTTTCCATTTTTATGGGGAACTTGCACAAAACCAAGCACCAACTGCAAGGTTTTTTCAGGCTAGTTGGTTATTGCCGAAATTGGATTCCAAATTTCTCTGTTATGACAAAACCTCTGTATGTTTCATTCAACAACAACAGCCCTGACCCAGTTTTGTGGGAAAAACTGGACAATACAGTCTCTAAGGCCTTAAAGCAGAGTCTGATGAACCCACCTGCTCTTGGGCATCTCAATTATCAGATTCCTTTTTTTTTCTTTTTGTATATGAAAAGGAAGCAAATGTCCTTGGGGTAGTGACCCAAAAACATGGGAACCACCATTGACCCATAGGGTATTATAGCCAGCAACTGGACCCAGGGGCATTGGGATACACCTCTTGCCTTTGAGCCATTACTGCCACTGCCTTTTTGGTTAAGACTACTGAGAAAATTGTTGTGGGATTTCTCCCTAACCATTTTTGTACCTCATGCTATAGAGGCTTTCCTGAATTCCCATCACACTTAACATTTCTCAATCAGACACCTCACCTCCTATGAAGTCCTTTTTTTAAAACCGCTCCTCATATAACTCTTTCAAGTTGTAGTAATCTTAACCTTGCTACTCTTCTCTGTCTCACTGACAAAGTTCCTCACAACTGCTTAATGCTGACAGTTCACCTCCTGACTCTCCAGGATGATCTGCTGGAAATTCCTTTGGGAAACACTGACTTCTCATGGTTCACTGTTGGTTCTTATTTAAAAGGTGACAATGGCAAATATTGTGCTGGCTATGCTACTGCAACACATTTTGATACTGTTGAGGCAGCATTTCACCTATGTCTACTTCAGCCTAACAGGCTGAATTATATGTTCTTACATGGGCTTGTACTTTAGCCAAGGGCAAAACTGTCAATATTTATACTGATAGTAGATATGCTTTCAGAGTAGCTCATGATTTTGGAATGTTGTGGAAGCAGTGTGACTTCTTTACTTCCAGAAAAAATAAAACAAAAAATGACCCTTATGTTCAGGAATTACTAAATGCAATTATTGCCACTTTAGCTATTACTAAGATTCCAGGGAATTCTAAACTTGACTGTCTGGAAGCTAGGGGAAATCATTTCCTTAAAGGAACCAACAGCAGCCAAACCTCTGTCATGGTCAAAAGGGATATTTCCCCAAATGATAAGTTATAAAAACTGGCTAGAGAAGCCCAACAATTGGCCTCAGAAAAGGAAGAACCAGATTGGAAATTCAATAATTCTTGGTTTGACAAAAAGAGAAGGCTCTGGTTTGGACCAAAAAACAACCCAGTCCTACTGCAGACTCTCACTCCTCACTGTTGTACATGCATTAAACCATTGGTTTACTGACAAAATGATAGCATTCATGAATCAATATGGGTGGGGAAACATTAACAAGGCTACAAAAAGTGCTTATGTCATTTGTCCCACTTGTCCAAAATACAACCCAGAGAAGCCTGTTTGTATGGCTCCTGAACATTTTAAACTTCCTAATGGATCGTTTGAGGTCTGTCAAATGGATTTCATAAAATGTCCTCTGTCTCATGAATATAAATAAGTTTTAGTCAGGGTCTGCATGTTTTTACACTGGACTGAAGCCTTTCCTTGCAGACAGACTACTGTAGCAAAGTCCTTTTGGAAAAGATTAACCCTACCTGGGGCACTACTCTCAAATTTCATAATGATCCAAGAACTCATTTTACTGCTCAGGTACTTCAACAAGTCTGTGTTATTTGGCCGGTTTTACGCTTTCACTGCACTTACCACAGTCGATCTTCTGGTTTAGTTGAATGCACTAATAGCAGTATTAAGACTCAATTGGCAAAGTTTGTGAGGCCCTCCAAATACCTTGGCCAAAAGCATTGCTGTTGGTCTTTCTAAAGATTAGATCCACTCTTTGGAACCTATAGAACTTTCACCCTTTGAGATAATCACAGGACACCCAATGCATTTGACTCCTGCCTCTTTTGACCCACAACTTATAAAAGGAGAGATACTCCAATATTACAGAGGTCTAACTGCTTCTATTAAAAATAATAATGTTTTGGTAGCGCAGTCTTTTCACAGTGTGTTTCAGGAGATGAAGACCTTAAGCATAACACCTTGCAAACTGGAGATTACATCTATTGGAAAAGATACCTACAGAAGGCTCTCTTCAACCTCACTGGAAAGACCCCTATCAGGTGCTGCTAACCAACCTTTGTCCTGCCAAATTCTAAGGAACAGACTCTTAGATTCACATGACACACCTAAAGAAAGCACCAAACCCTGACTTACAGGCATATCATCTGGTGACCTGAAAGTAAAGATTTCCAAGAATTGAAGGAAACAACATCTGATGAGATAGCTTTCCCAAGATATCCAGACCAGGCCTTTTGCAAGTTCATCTGCCAAACCTTTGTTTATGACATAACACTTCAGATGACTGTGATCCTGATAGCATATGGACTTTAAATAAAAATTGCCTGAGAGCTCTCCTTCCTACCGCTCATTTTTACTTGAATATGACCTCAATAAGTTTCCAATTTGTGCATTTTCCCTTTGACAAGGGACACTATACCCAGGAAATGTTCTTCCTGGCATTGAGGGACAAAAAGCCACTGAAACTGGAAAAACTGACTCTTGACCACAATGATTTTTAGAGAAAGATCGTGCTCAAAAATGGGAAATGTAGAAATTAATAAATAGAAACCTCAATTAAAATAGAGTCAGGAAGACAGAAGCAGAAATTCTCACACCCTACAACTATAGCAAAACCCAACAGGAAGAAGAAAGACTTCCTCTTTTTTCCTTGCAAGAGTTCAGCCAACGATAGACTGCCATAACTCAGCCAGTGAAAAGCCATGGACTCTGTTTACTATAGCCTTCCCAACTTCCTTTTCCCCTCTATAAGAGAGGTTTCCTCTCCATTTATTGTGGGTGACTTGCATATGGCTTGCCAGGATTGTAGACCCTGAATTGCAGTCCTCTACTGATCCTGAATAAACCCTTTTTTTTTTTTTTTGCTGTAGAAATAACTGACAGTCTATTCATTTTATGTCAACAGGATGCTTAGTTTTTTACTTAGGGAATAAACCCAGTTATTACTTGGGATTAATTTTAAAATTTCCAATAACTCTTACCGATTTCAACCCCATTTTCTTTGAAAAATTTCTTAGAAATTCTTGGCATTATGGAGTAAATTTTCCCCCCTCTCCAAACTTATTTTGTTGAAGATATAACCCCCAATGTGACTGTATTTGGAGATGGAGCCTTTAAGGAGGTTATTAAGGTTAAATGAGGTCATAAGTGTGGCTCCCTAATCTGATAGGACTGGTGTCCTTATGAAAAGAGAAAGAGACACCACGGATGCTCACATACAGAGAAAAGGCCATATGTGGACATAATGAGAAGGTGGACATCTGCAAGCCAATAAGAGAGTCTCAAGAGAAACCAAACATGTCAACACCAAGGTATTGAACTTCCAGCATCCAGAACTGTGAGAAAATTAATTTCTGTTTCTCAAGGCTCCCAGTCTGTGATTTTTTAGGGTAGCCCTAACAGACTAATACAGTTGGGTTGAGTAGTTAGTTCTTAGAGCTAGAGTCTAAATAAAACCTGAAGAAAAATTTCCCAGAATTTCATAAAGGTATTTTAAAAATTATCTAATTTTAAACACTTCCTTGTTGATAAATATACCATTTCATATATTCAAAATTAAAACAAAGAAATATATTTTCCTTTGCTAAAGAGCTATTATTTAAAGAAAATATTTACTGTATGTGAGGTTAAATTAAAATACATTAAAAAGGCCTTCCTTAGATTATTTTAACTAGAGGTATAAATCTACCACTAAAGGATCTATGCCATCTGCCTGAAGGCATTATGAAGATAAATAGCATAATATTAAGCCATTAAACATAGCAGTTTAAAAAAATGCTATGATTAATAACTATTAGTTCAGGAGCCACATGCTAATCTTTATGGAAGCAGAGACTGGCTCATATGCCAACTTAACCTCTGTTTGCCCTAATAATCAATGAACCTTCAGTTGCCACTCTCACACTGAACTATATACATTCCTGATAGAAATTACTCTAAAAGCTATAAAATGAAATAGATACTAACATTTCTAAAAGAGCCTTCATAGTAAGAGCATTAGAAATCATTTTCATATAGTGCTTGAAGTTAATTAAATCTGCTAATGTTTCATGTGTTTAAAAGATTGTATCTTTGCCAGATGAATTTAAGAGAAAAGTTTCTGTCTTTTGTGTCAAGAACCAGTCTGATTAAAAGAATCATTTCATGAACGAATTCTGGAAGAGATGAAATTTCTTTCATGAATTTATAATGCATTTTACTGTTCATAATACATATCTTGGAAAAATCTGTTCTTTAATGAACCACTGTTTTTTCAAAGTATAAAAATGACATTGCAATGAAACTGGTTGAAGGTACAGCTCAAATAGGCTAATGGTCGTAATTATATTTCTTCTTTTGAAATTTTTTAAAAGGAAAGAATTGGACCAGTAGGGAGAGGCAGCTGTCCCTATGGTGAAGATCATTGTAGAGCATGCTTCTTTGCCAAGTTTCACCTATTTGCCTACAGCCACAAAGAAAACTCAGGGCAGGCTAAAAAAATTTTTTTAATCTATTAAAAGGATACATTGAAAGCAGATATGAATTCTTGTCAAATACTGGCTAGAGGAAACCAAATCATTAAGGGCCTCAGGCAACTTAATTTGGAATCTGAACTTGGCAGGAGATAACGTGAGTTTACATTTCAGGAGTACATATGTTTGAGTGATTATCTTGAGTAAAACGAAAGAAGCATTTTGAAATAGATGTGTAAGTGATACAAGAGAGTGGAGGTGTGGGGAAAGGCTAGTGTTCAGAAAGGAAGATGAAAGAAAGACAATCTCTAGTATCCACTCTCAGATTATTTACACATAAATACAGTAAGAATACATGTCTAGAAGTTTATTTTAAGTAGACTTAAGATATCAGGATATTGAATGCTTTGCATGGGTTTTGAGAAAGGATTAAGGGTTTTAAAGCCATTTGAGAATTTCCTCTGAACACATTAGAGGGAGGGTATCTGTGAATGCTGACTTACAAGAATTTACGTGTTACCTTTCTTAGGTAGAACTATCTAAACCATGAATAGATTAATTCTTAGGGTTACATAGATCAGTAGCAGGACCTCCCATGTGGCAGTAGCTATATGCATTTTTTCCCATCTGAAAATAACTTTGCTAGGAAATATCACATACCTCCTTATTGCCAGGTGACTCATGTAAAGGCCCAAGGTACCTTAAATCAGCTGTGTAATCCCATAGTTCACTTACAATTTTCATAAATTCAGACACTTTGAAATCTACTCTTGGCTCCATACTAGTTAAATATTTATCTTAATTTATATCTAAATAAACTTTTCCATAATTATTCTTGTGACTGAAATCTTGTTAGACTGCAGAAGCCTCTGGATACCAACTCGTATCATCAATAACCCCCAAATTTCTAATTTTGTCTGCGCCTTAGAACATGCGACCTCCAGCATCCTGCAGAGTCCCACATAACTCTTGAAATCTCTAAGGAAATGCTTCATAGTCCAGTCTCTTTCGTAGGGCCAACACACACCCTACTTTGTCTAGAACTCTGACCTCTTTATTCTATGCCCTCTGTCCTTAGAATCACTGGAAGGGACTTTACCCTTGATATTTCTTACTGCTTCATCCTGAAAATGATAGCACAAAGGCACTATCTCCTGATGCTCTCAAAGCCTTCAACTCTTGGGGCCAGAGACCTGTTGTGTTCTGTGCAAAACTGGTAGAAAATGGTCTTTAATATTACCCTCTGCTGTGTTGACACCTGGGATCTATCCAGAGTTTTACTAATACTCTCATGAAAACGTTTCCTTCATCTTATTTCCCTAGCAGCTCCACCCAATTCATGCCCAGTAAAGCATAGGTGCCATGCCACCCTCTGAGTTTTATGTCCTCATCATCGTAGGTTAGGTCCCACAAAACAGAACAAAACAACCCCCTCTTTCTTTCTTCAGCAACATTCAAAGTTCCCTGCATATTATTTCAAGCATATAGATGCTGGTAGGGGAAAAGGAGGAAGTGGGGAAAAGGAGGGGTATTTGGACTAAGCATCCCATCCTAGTTCCACTAACTAATAAAGGGAGAGCAGAAATTGTCAGAAATTCCTTGAGGTAACATTCAGAAATCTATTAGCAAAAGATCAAAAGTAGATAGTAGGAAATAAATCATTATAAATCAAGTCTTAATTTGGTGTTATTTGCAACAATTGAAATCAGAATTACAGGATAATTTAAATAGTAATAGCTACCATTTACTGAGTGTTTACTGTGTGATAAGCACTGTCCCAGCCACTGTAAGCATGCTACCATATTTAATTCTAAGAGTAACAAATTATTACACTCTCTCTTTTATTTTTCCAGATAAGGAAACTCAAAGTCATCTCACTAATGCAGTGAACAGCTAGGACTCCAGACTGTGACTCTGACTTCTAAACATATACTCTATACTGAACTTTCTCTGGACCCTGATGTATTCCACTCCCCCAAATAGTCACTGGCTATGCAGATATTTATCAGCAATATTTTAAAGTTTATGTGAAGCACATGTTCTCCCACAGAGCAAAATTATCACTGAAAGACCAATGTTTATGGAGTAATCCCTTACTATGTGCCCACCATCATGCTAGATCCTAGAGGAAGGATATTAAAATGAATAAACCTCACCATTCTTTTACATTCAGTTTTGTTTCTCTGCTTATATTAAGAGCATTAAAGTATACTTCAGTGAAAAATGGACCATATTAAATAATGTTATGTAATTTCTACCTTGAAATTGCTCATTCTATGAGCAATCACATAAGACTTGAGATCTTTCTGACTCCAGAAGGGATCTCTTTTTCAGAATTAGAAAAACAGTATACAACGTGGCTTTTGGAAAAGTATATGCATTGCATGTTTATTATTTAGTATATGCATTGCATGATTAAATATCACTTTTTCACAATATAAATAAAATCAATTTGGTACAAAAATTTACTTTATAGATGAGGAAAAAATACCAAAGAAGTGAAGTGTCGTGATCACATTCACGCAACAGGTCTGAGGCAAAGGAGAGACTAGAAACATGTCTCCTAACTCAAATCCCTTTGGGCACTCTATGCTGTCTCTGGGAACTTATCCCAGGTATGCAAAATCCTGTGAAATGAGCTAATAACATCCTCAATATAAACTATGAACACCTAACTATACCCACAAGTGATCAAGTGATCTTTATTACTGAGATTTCACTTGAAAATTAGTATTTTTAGACTAATGTATTTACATATGGGTTCAGGCAGATTTAAAAACCAGTGACTCAAAAGAGTTACATTTAGTGAACAGTGCTGCTTTATCTTTGTTTTTGTCTACTTCACCAGCGTTTGAAGTCAGCTTGATGCTCCTGCTAACAAGTCTAGCTTTATCTTGTGTAATATAATATGTATTTTTTCAACATAAATACTAATTGCATAATAATTTCTTAAGGCCCTGGGGCTAAATAGGTCCAACTTGCTACATGAAGAGAGAAAAATAAAATAAAATGGCAGTTGAGAGACCTCATATAGACAAGAGTGGTTACAAAGTCTCTAAGCACATGTGAATGCCCTCTGTTAACTGAGTGGTACCCTCATCATGTCAGGATATGGAGAGCAATTTCAGAAAATTATTTGATAGGGCCAAATTTTTAAAAATAGAAATATCAATCACGCTGCTTATTTGATCAGGGTTTGAACTGAAACTGCATGAGAGATTCTGTGGCAACAACTACCTGAAATTTAAGATACATCAGCATATTATGTGATCCCAGTTAGAAAATAACTTGACAATTCAATGGACAATGGATAGGACATGAATCCATAAATGGGGTAGTTTTTTGAAGTCCAGACTTAACGGTACGTGACAATTTGTTTTAGGGCATCATGAAAGAAGACTTATCAAATCTGTCAATAATAGTGATGATCTTAGAGTCAATATCAGAGAATGTTTTGTTAAGTTCCAAGGGAAACATATAAGAAAATGTCCAGAAGAATACGGGGGAAAATTAAATTTGTGTGAAGAGTGGAGTGTTGCTTATAGATAACTTTTAAGGGACATGATTATGTAGTTTGTGGACATTTTATAGAATAGTCAGTGTAAGTGTACTGAAGTAAAATGGATACTAATTCTGTTGGTGACACCAGATTACTATTTTGTTTCTTTTAATCAGTCTTTTTATTTACCTGATTCTCAGTTTTTCATTTCAAAAATGTGGGGTTGTCTCAAAAAACTGTGAGGATCCATCTAGTCCTACAAAGCTATGAAGCTAATGTATTAGAAGATTGAATATAGGGCTTTTTAAAGCTCTGTACCTGGAAATGGACTTCCAAGCAATAGAGCTGTAATAGAGAGAATAGAAATTACAGTTTACATTACAGTATTTAGGTGGGACTTATAAGAGAAAAAATAACTCCTCCCTGTTCACTACTAAAAATTTTTAAAGATGCACCTTCAAAGACAGTAATAGAAACTAACATACATTAAGAATAGAGTATAATAGAAGAATTGTTCTGGCTACAAAGATATAACTTTCCAAACCAGCCACTACAAAGTGTGAACCAAAAATATCGCCTTATTCTTTTTAATTTAGTATGTCTTTGTGAACAAACACACCTCTTTCTCTTTATTTTCGTTGCATGTATTTTTTCTCAGAATGCATCTGAATTTCCACTAATGTGTTTCAAGTTACACGTATGTATGTATGTATGTTTGTGTGTATTCATGTATAATTTCCACCAAATAGTCTATGAAATACCACATAGAATCTGAGAATTTATAAAAACATTCAATGTCTTTTTCCCCCAGTAAAGGAAACACAGAAACTATCTTAATAGGTTATTGTTGAGGTATATGTTTATGATTTGGCTGAAAGATGAATTCTAAGGTCTGCTATGATTCAGAAAACTTACTCTTATGATAGTAAAATTCATTCTAAAGTATTTTGTGATTTTATGTGTATGCATACATTAATGTTTCCAGTAATATGGCAATCTTTGTGTCACAGCACTCTTTTCTGGATCCCTTATTAAATGTCCAAAGGCTTTGGAAAAAATTGAGAATAAATACACAATAATAAATTTTTCAGGAAATATGTAACTAAGATTAGCACACTCTATAAAATGGAATCCCAAATGATTTGAAGTTAGAGTTTGTTACTAATTTTATAGTAAATGTGAAAAACAAGTTTACTCTATGTGTGAGATAATAAATAATAAATTCAGCATGGCCATAATTTTTTCTTTATAGATAGGCGGTCTCTTGCTGAAAGCCTAATTAACAATAGCCAAATTTTATTTAAAAGATGTGGATATGCCCAATGAGGTAATTTTTACCATTGGCAGTTGACAGTTACTGGTTACTCACATTTTTCTCACTTAAGGTGATATTTGGTGTCATACATACAAAACATTTGACAGAGAAGTGTTGAACTTTCATCTGGAGGTTTTGATTTCTCTAAAACAACCTAAAACAGTAATAGTGCATCTGTCTTGTGTTATTGTTGCCAGGTATATTTGCCAGGCTCATTGAATCATAGCATTCGTTTCCTTTAAATCCAGGGTCTGTTTCTCATTGGTAGACATGCTTTACATGCAGCATATTAAAAGCTATAATTATCTGTGTTGCGTTTCTCTTTGTTTTATATCTACAGCAGTCTGAGAGAGCAAAGAACTTTTAGTCACAGCAGGAACTTCCTGTAAAATACAGTAAATGACTGTGTTTTCCTCATATGCCACACCCTTTATTCTTCCTAGGTCCTAGGCATTTCTCCACTACTTTAGGTAGAAATGTGGTCACTTAAACAGGAGTCAATAAATGTAAATGTGTTTTCATTTATTTTCAATAACTAGTAGATGTATAAATATCATTAAATTTATTAGCAAGACTCTATACATTAATGGAATAAGCCAAAAAGTGTAAAGGCTTGCCCATCTGGCCATTTATAAGTATATTGTGACTGATGGATTAACACAGACAGAAAGTTAGATAATCTAGGAATGTTATAAATATGGGCAGTTTAGGAAGAACTGTCTCAAAGTTAAAAACTAGCAAAATTATGACCCTGACATGTATAAATGAATTGTGGCATAGGCTGATTGATAATTTAACTTTGTTGTGTTCATGTTAGGGTCTGCATAATTGGGGAAGAGGGAAAATTTTGTCAAAATTGATCTATTCCATAGAAAGGTAAATAATTTGCTTTGAAAGGAAGCTTAAGGAAGGCCTGGGAGATAGGGTGAAAGACAAATGAAAAAATAATAAAATATCTAAGTGAAACAGACAAGGTTTTCTGTGGGGGGAGAGAGGTGCTTTTTTTTTTTTTAATGCACGGTTTTCCTACAGAGGGGAAATCCACACCCTAATGACTGTTAGAATTAATCTGGAGTCTAATGGACTCTGGCAGAGATTTGGCTGAGGGGTCTGATTCTTAATCATAAGTATGGGTCTATCCCATTAAACAAGCTTTTCAAATATGATAAAAAAAAAAAAAACTTTCAAGATAGGTACTCTTTGTTCAACTGATTGCTTTTTTTCTTTTTTTGGCGGTACGCGGGCCTCTCACTGTTGTGGCCTCTCCCGTTGTGGAGCACAGGCTCCTGACGCGCAGGCTCAGCGGCCACGGCTCACGGGCCCAGCCGCTCCACGGCATGTGGGATCTTCCTGGACCGGGGCACGAACCTGTGTCCCCTGCATCGGCAGGCGGACTCTCAACCACTGTGCCACCAGGGAAGCCTGTGATTGCTTTTTATATGGGTCAATGCATCTTGAAAAAAATGTGGAGTTTTCCCACATCTAATGACAACCTCTTATGTTTTTGCAAATTATAATGTTCTTCATTATCAAAAATAAAACTTCATTATCAAAAAATAAAAGTAAGTTATTTGTTAATCATAAGTTACAAATATAAATTATTACACATAGAGCTATAAGCTCCAGTTGCAAAGGACATTTCTTAACCTCCTTATAATTTATTATCCTTAACAACAAAAGAGAAGTCCTTATGGTATCTTCCAACCCACTGCTTGCAAAGCCTTATATTTATTTTTTTACTAATAACAGCAAGAGCTCATTTGCATGTGATATGTGTAGTACCTAGTCACCTTATCCCAGATCCAATACATCCTCCTGTAATTAAATCAAGAACATAAAGTTAGTTGTTTGGTTACAAATCCATGGTACAATGAAAGGTATGATATTATAACTCATCCTATTTTCATGATAAAAATGCTATATTCATATTTATTAATAAACTTATTTTAAGTGTACTTTTCATGGAAGAGGGAATGCAAAGATGAATTAAACATGCCAATCTAGTGCAGTGTTCTAACTTTTCTGTTGACACTGTTTATAAAGTAATTTTTTAAAAAACTTCATCCATTTAAGTTACTAGGTCATTTGCAAAACATAATTTTGGGCACATTTTAAATGATGACATTTCAAACTATGACTGTTATAGTATTCTTTTTCAATGAAATGTAAATGCAACAACAATTTAATACCTACACAATCATTTGTAGAGAAATGAATGCTCTCTTCTTGACAGTTGGAAATTTTACTTCATTTCTTAATCTCATTGACATCATATTCTACTCCACTATCCATCTTTCCTTGATAGAATTTTATTCTATTGAACTATATTTTTATTTTTCAAATTCTTTTAAATGACCACATTGAAAGAGAGCCAGGAAAAAGCATAATACAGAAATAGAAGGAGTAAAGACAGAGTGGAGCAGGAAAGATGGAGGGATGTAGAAATAGATCACTGAGTGAGCATGTGACACTTAAAAACTATAATGTTACAATATCTTCCTTTTCCTTTGAAGTGTTTGCATGGCTACTATGCAAACCTCTCCTAATCTTTTCCTAGCAAAATTTTCAATGAAGTCTTCTCTGCTCAAAATCTTTTATACAACAAAATATGTATACCTAGGTTGAAATTTCATTAGAAAAAAATCCTATCTGAATGAATGTTTTAAAAATCCTTCCCAATTGCATTACCATTACAATTTTTATTAGAAATAGTAATACTAATAATAATGATGATAATAGTAGCTAAAACTTTTGGAAGGCTTACTCAATTTCAAGCCATGACCTAAGCACTATATACTTCTGTCTCTACTTCCATCAGTTCATGTACAGAGTAGCCACCAAGTCTGGAAACACCAATGATACATAATAGATGATATGCTACTTTATATTATAATACATGAAAAAATAATATTTACCTTTTCAGACTGTATGATCACATTATTAAAACAAATAAAGTAGGTACTGTTTATCCCAGGTTTACCTTTGAGGAAATTGAGGCACAAGTATGTTTATTAACTTCACCAGATAATTAAAAAAATTGTTTGATTCAGGATTTGAACCAGTTTGGCTCTTGCGTTTATACTCTAGATGAAAACATAATAAATTTATTATAAATTTTGATACATAATTTTTAAACACATAAAGTAAAATTTTATTAGAAATACATCATTAATGAGATGAAGAAAGTGGGAAAGTCATGTGTCCTTTTTAAGAAGGCTTGGCAAACATCAGTGTATCCATCATCCCTGTCCCCTCATTTACGCCCTAGGAGATTGTTACATCCTGCAAAAACGCTTTGTAGTAAGGCTCAGAAGGGTGAAATAGTGCATGTGTGTATGTGTGTGTGTGTGTGTAAAGAAGTAAAAGGAGCACTATGAAAGAAGAAGTGAGAAGTGGCCTGAAGCTTAGACCTTAGTAATTTTCTGTGGCAGATCAGTTCTAGGATGGAGTTCAAATAAAGGTTAAGAATCTGGAAATTGATTTCTGTAAAACAAGCTGTTTCTGCTTACTCCTTAGGGGTATGCATACCCCAGTTTGTAGATCACTTGTTTAAAGTGTAAGACATATTAAATGAAGAAATTCAATTCTACCAAAAATAAAAATGCATTGCATTTGAGAACTATTATGCTGGGCACTGTAGTAAGAAAAATGAATCAGACAAATTGTAACTTAATGTAAAGCAAATGTGAAAAGGACAAATGATAAGTAAGTAAATGTATGAACGTTTATAGTGTCTATACTACATATAACATGGTTCCCGTTAAACTTCAATGACAACTTATTTTTACTTATTAAATTAAATATTAAATAATTGTCATTATTAACAAATTGTTACCAAAACTTATTAAATGATTATCATTAACATTGACACCAGAATTCTTCTTATAGAAGGAATTATATGTTTTTTGTAAAATACATCAAAAATAACATGGGATAGAACAGCCACATGGCCATAAATGTTAGCAGTTGCTCAAATATAAGAAGAAATCTCCTCTTCATGCTTCAAGATTAGAAAATGTATTATTTTCACTCCTAAAAGGGAAGAAGGAAAATGAGTGATAAAGAGGAAG
>NW_006799230.1:672505-678293 GCF_000442215.2 Lipotes vexillifer | reverse complement strand
CGTGGATCCAGAAAGAGGGAAAGAGGCTGGAAATAGATAAGATACTGGAAGAACCAAGTGACCTTTTTATTTTTTTAACATCTGTATTGGAGTACACTTGCTTTATAATGGTGTGTTAGTTTCTCCTGTATAACAAAGTGAATCAGCTATACATAACCTATATCCCCATATCTCCTCCCTCTTGTGTCTCCCTCCCACACTCCCTATCCAACCCCTCAAGATGGACACAAAACACTGAGCTGATCTCCCTGTGCTATGCGGCTGCTTCCCACTAGCTATCTATTTTACATTTGGTAGTGTGTATATGTCCATACCACTCTCCAAGTGACCTTTTTAAAATGGTGATGTCTACCACTTGATTTGAAATTGTTTGCATTGCTAATCTGTGAATCTCTCCTGAATCTTTCACATGAAAATCTGCAGTGAAGTCTACTATGCTCAAAAACAATTTAGTGTATGGAATTTTTTATAGATGTCAAAGAAAGGACTATTTCAGGGATCAATGCAAAGTAAAACAACTTTATGCACTAAAAGGCAGTCTGATTAAAAGTAAGTTAGCAGGGCTTCCCCGGTGGCACAGTGGTTGAGCGTCCGCCTGCCGATGCAGGGAACACGGGTTCGTGCCCCGGTCTGGGAAGATCCCACATGCCGCGGAGCGGCTGGGCCTGTGGCCCATGGCCGCTGAGCCTGCGTGTTCGGAACCTGTGCTTCGCAACGGGAGAGGCCACAACAGTAAGAGGTCCGCGTACTGAAAGTAGGTTAGCAAGGTGGTTTCAGAGAAGTGTATTTGTAAAGAATACCACCATTTATAGGATGCATAATAATACGGAAATCTCTGAGAGATTTGAAAGAATATTAGTAGACATTTTGGGCACTGAAAATGAGAACCCCAAGTCACTGGATCAATAACAATACTGAATTATTGAGGTGGTGTGTTATACTTAGGTTCATGCTTTATTTTGCATGTGAGATATGTAAGTTAACATAAATGACAGGTATATATAGCAAATGTTCCTCATCAGTTGTGCTAAACTCATTTTGTTGAATCCATAATTTTTTTGAATGATTTTTATTGGAAACATGGCTCATTACACAGAAAGATGAGAATAGGTATTTTTTGGGCATTCTAACTGTTAGAATATTGCAACTTTTGACTCTTTAAAGAATTACGTTTAAAAATATATGTAAATAGAGTGTAACCTTTAAAATAGTTTAAAAATAAAAGATAAAAATAATTTTTTTAAATATTCAAAGGATGCCAGTTTTTAAAAATATATATATATGTTATATATTTTTATACCTACTTTTTGTAACAGGTCATTAATTATGCCTTCTAGAATAATGATATCTCTTAGTTTACCTGTTTTTAACTCTGAGCAATAAGATAGTGTGCTATAAATTTTTCAAGGGACAGTAAGACAATCATGCATGAAGTTGATCTATAAACATAGTTTAAATAGTAAAGGTATAATTTCCGGGGACTATTTTAATATAATTTGTAAACGTACTTATTGAGTTTACAGGCACTAAAAGGTGTACTACAAAGAGGTTTAAAATAGCTCTTTACAGATGCCTCTGTATTGTAGCTTGGGGACAAGAAAGACGGACATGCCAAATTAAAGGACAAAAGACAGAATGTAAAATGTACCCTTTGGAGATAGAGATAAAACCATGAGCCACAGTGCCTGGGAAGAGTTAGAATTAAGGAGGATCTTAGAGTTTCTTTAGAGCAACTTTCTGGGTTTTTTTTTTCTTTTTCTCAGATTTAGTTTAATCTCCTATTTTACAGATGGGGCAGCCAAACTCCGGTCTATTTATGTGACATGCATAAGTCAAAAGCTTAGCTAGAAGGAGAGATGTGCTACACACCAGACCAGCCCTCAGTGGCCAGTATCTCATATTACACACCCATGGTCCCCTTGCTCCTTGGGTACCCTTACTGCCTTACCAGATGAGGTGTAGGAACCAAAGCACTGACAACTTGGGGACTTATATGCTATGGTTTTGGATTGGAGAAAACTAACACGCTTATAGGATTCCTCTTTTAAAAAAACAGCACCAAATCATAAACTCAAAGTTAAATGCAGGGTCTTGAAAGGGTCTTATTCGAGTGAAAGTCCTGGAATTTAAGTTTCATTAGTTTAGTGGACTACGAATACTTTTTAGTTTCCAAATTTACCTTAATTTAGTTCTTACTGTTCTAACCAACTGGACTCACTCCTGATTGTCTGAACTATTCATATTATTTGCTAAGAAAACTTTCATCTTGCTCTGTGTAAAAATCTTCTCTGATCTTTAAGAAACAGGCACTTCTCCTGCATGAAGAGCCATTCTGAAGAAAATATATAATTATCTTATGGACATAAAGTGATTTTTAATAAATAAAGAGACATTTGTATTAATACATACAAAACTAAAATGTATAAAGATGCTTAATTTTTCCCCAAATAATGTGTAAATGTAATGCAATCAAGATAATAAATAATTTTAAAGGTCAGCTAAACAAATAACAGACAACAATAAGACAAATGTACTCTAGAATCCAAAATAATTTTGTTAATATAATTTAGTAAACAGAACAATTTAGTTATGTTTCAAATCAGTAATAGGAAGGATGAATTGTTTAATAAAACGTGTTGCTACAACAGTCCATCGATTTTGGGAAAAAGTTTATGTCTGAGATTCAGTTTCAGTTGGTTTAAGATTTAAATATAAAAATGGACCTTTAAATTATTATAAATTTAAAAGTTAATATTTTTGTTATATTGGAGTCAAAGAGAATTTTCAATAAGAATATAATATGTTAGTGATAAATAGAAATGGATCCTTCTATTGCCAAAATTCAGTCTAGCCAGAGATATTCTCTTTGTTTTTTCCTCTTTATCACCTCTTACCCATTTGTCAAATTTCAGAGTCTACTGAATGATTATGTAAATAAAGCAAAGCAAAAATATTCGAAGTTAGAGGAATTGAGCTATTACAAATCACAGTATTTGTTACAAAGAACTTCAGATGATATTTTATTTCCAGCTCCTGTCTTTAATTCAGAGTAGTTACAGTTAGAGGATCCAGAATCTCAGAGCTGGAGTAGACCTGAAGGTCTCACAGTATAACCTGCTTATTTTACAGATTTGGAAGGTGGGAGTTCAGGAGAGTTTAGTGATGGGCCTCATATCCCACAGTAGAGTAGATGAGCTAAGGTAAGACTAGGAGTTCTCTTTCCTAAGTCTCATTTCTGTGCTTCTTTTATTAGGTTAAAATTAAACCACATGTGAGTCAAACTAATACGATAGCAAACCGCAGTCCTGTTTCTCAGTTATATTTTTTAATCTCCCGAGAGATCATTTTTTCAACCTCTTTCTTGCTAGAATTTAAATATATATCCACCTTAAACTCTACTTGTTAGAAATAAAATTTTAAAAGTTACCATTAGGCCTATTAGTGTCTCACAAAAAATCTTACCAATACTCTGCAAGTCAGAGATCAATTTAACGAAGAGAATGCAGCTTAAATTTGGACCTTTCATTTTCAAGCCACTTCCAATTTATCTCCTTCAAACTATCCAATATATGTTAGAATTTATAAGGTGGAAAGACACTTAGAAAAAAAAATGGGTAATCCTCTTAATTTCCATCTGAAGATGACTGGTACTAACAGATACTGGAAGTCAAAATCAGTTTTTGCCCCGTAAGTGACTCTTTTTCCATTTTCTGCTCTTATATGTCTTCAGTAAGCAAAATTGGGGCTTTAAAAATTGATCTGGCACCACTTCACATAAAAAAGTTCAGGAAGAATAATCCAGCTGTCAGATATAAGTAGGCATTTTGAGCATTCAAACCATGCTCTAAGGAACAGTGAGTCATATGAGATGCAATGTGCAAAGGAAGCTGACACATAAAAAGGATAGAACAACAATGATGAGTTCCCAAAGACATGCTGTGGGACAAAGAATAATTATAGAGGGTCTATTTTTGGGTCCAGCAGAATGACTTGGGAATTTAAAATCAGAAGAAGGAATTGTGTCACTCAGCTTTGAATTTAAAGTAAAATAATTCAGTAGCCTTTATTTTTCATTAATGCTATTATAGTATATTGGGATGATGCATGATTGAATTGTTAAATACTTCACAGTCTAAAAATAAGTAAGGACAGGAAAGTTACTTTAATTTTGTCAGGAAGGAGGATGTGAGGTGTAATAATAATCACATAATATCTTATCTGATATGGAACTCTAATACTAAATATAAATAAGACACATCTGTCTGCAACAGTAATCTTTTTGGAGGCACCAATGCCCCTGAAGCTTGAAATTAATGCCCAGGATTGAAATTGAAACTGCTTTGCCAGGGAGTTCTAAAAATAGTACCTAGAGCAACTTAAATCTTTAATTCAGCTAACCCCCCATTTTCCTCTTCCTTTATTTATAAATGATATCTTTTTACATTCCAATTATGGGAAAGGTTTACAGACATTTATAAGAATATAATTGTGACTATGTGGATCAGAAAACAAAGAACTCTACAGAGGAAAGGAATTTAGTTCAAAAGAGCAACCTAGCCCTATTATTTTATACAGGAAACATAATTTGTTTTTTATATATGTATATATAGAAACATATACATAGTTATAGTCAAAATAAGATTAGCCATAGACATTATATACGTGTGTATGTTTGTGTGTGTGTGTTTGTGTGATGTTTGTGGCTAATACTACCAAATTGTTAATATTAATAAATCTTATAAGAACTGTTTGTATTAATTTAACATTCCTAGTCCTCTGGCCAAGGGAAAAAATACATGGGGGATAAGTTCTTACCCAAATGTCCCAAGGAAATGACTTTGTAAGTCTGACAGATGTCCCTAAGCCTGTATTTTGTTAGATTGCCTTTCAAAGTTTTCCTTGATTCAGAAGTTATTCGGAGTTATGTATCATTCTGTGAAATCTTTCTTATGATTGTTAACATGTTCATATTATCCTCAATTTCATTGGAATTTCAACATGTTACTTTCATCAAGTCATGAATGTTCTTTTGTAATATATTCATACTCAATACCTGAAGGTAGGGCCATCCATAGTTTTGACAGGTGGTAGCACAAGTGGCTGGTGTATCATCTTAGGACCCTGGATGACAAGAGAACATTCCTGTGAATTTGGTATTATTAGTGGATAGTGGGATTTTACATAACTTAAAGTTATATACTAGTGTGTTTTTTATTTGTTTGTTTTGTTTTTTGCGGTACGCGGGCCTCTCATTGCTGTGTCCTCTCCCGTTGCGGAGCACAGGCTCCGGACGCACAGGCTCAGTGGCCATGGCTCATGGGCCCGGCCGCTCCGCGGCATGCAGGATCCTCCCGGACCGGGGCACGAACCCGCGTCCCCTGCATCGGCAGGCAGACTCTCAACCACTGTGCCACCAGGGAAGCCCTATTGTTTTTTTTTAAATCACAAACATATGTATTTTAAATGTCTCATTTTAATGGGAAGTTGGGAGGTATTGTTTCAGGCACATTTAGGTTGCCACCATGCTGACCTGAAAGTAATCAGGAACTTTGTTCTTGGACCTTATTTCTTAAGAATGAGTATTTTAAGGAGCACAAACATGGAGGATGGTCCCTATTGTTCAAGATCTTAGCACCAGGGAGAGGTGAATGCCCTGAAATGTTCAGGTGAAAGGTTGTTCCCAGAAGAAATGGTGGCTTGGTCAATGGTTCTGTGAAGGAAATGACATGGCTAGTTCAAAGTACATAAAGAGAGCCAACGTGATCAAACTGGAGTGAATGAGGGGGAA
>NW_006799230.1:652200-672495 GCF_000442215.2 Lipotes vexillifer | reverse complement strand
GACACAGATCTTGTCAAAGAGGAAGCCAGAGGATAGACCATGTCATTAATGAGATTTAACTCTCCTTAAACATAGGGTATCACTAACAGGTGAGATTCATCCACTGCTAAACTGAGTTAACATATATAAATGTGGTTTACATCATTTTTTCAGGCTCAAAATAAGGTCGAAGGCAAGATATAGCTATAATCTTGTTTACCTTGCTTTGCATTTACACAGTATTATTTGGACTTTAGAACTTCAAAAATATCAAATTTGCATTTGCAAATTTTTTATCTCCATTAATTTATATTGTGATTTGAGAGGCTTTTATTAAAATTGTTCTTATAGATCATGAATTTGCTACTTCCAAAAATAATTTCTGAATGATTGTCAAGGATTTCCATGAAGGCACTAGGGATCCTTACATGAAAACCCAAAAGTATTAAGAAAGCTTATGTTAAAAGCAATCTCTGTAATCAATTTTTTTAATATAAATCAAAAAGTTTTAATTACTTTGTAAAATTATTTTGTAAATTTTCACACCTTCATATATTTTAATTTATTATATATTATAAATTATCTAGTATATGTTGTAATCAGGATCATGATCTGGTCATCTTAAAGAGTTGTGTATTTTTACACCAATAGACACTCCACATATGTTTAGAATCTGAATTTTCTACAAGCTATTTTGGAAAAAATAAAAACTCCTGTCAGTCTCAGGCTTTACCGGCATTCATGTGGAATTCACAAGGTTCAAAGTTGAAGTTTATTTTGAGTATTTTCCCAACTTGCCAGAAAATGCCACTCGAAATAGACATGACCATGGAGTGTTTTTTTTTTCCTGCATGGGTCTAGAAATTTCATTTTTCATCCGAGCTGAAAATGCTGTGAAAGAATATTTGCACCTTTTTGGTGATAGGGAATAAGTAAAAAACAAATATGTCAACGGTTACTTCTGACTATCAGTAAATTTATTGATGAGTTAACCTTGGTTAGTAAATGCATTGCACATACTAACAAAATATAATGTATATGTCAGCATGGTCTTACTTCCACTTTCCTCTGAAAATATCAGTATCTGTAGTACCAAAAAATAGATTAATATCCAAGACGAAAGGATACAAAGAAAATATTATAAAGCCTTAATGAAAATGATAGCGATACCTAGAGAAAACTCAAAAGAAAGCTAATTTTGTGGAAGTAGCACCACTGACTGAAGGTAGACAATGAAATCAAAATCAACTAAACCTTAGAAACGCAGAAAATAAATATATTAGGTAAGAACACTGGATAAACTTTCTTGATATTTGCCATGGTGAAGCACAACGATCAAGCTAGAAAAAAAAAATGCAAACCTAAGTGTATTTATTAAGAGGAAATCAGAATCTTGAAGAAATATATTAGTTAAATTCAGCTACTGGATATAAGGGAAATCAAGTGGTTTCCAAAATCTGGAATTACATGAAAGACACAGACTCCAATGCTTTCTATGATATTTTTATGTATAAGAAATAATTTTTACAACAGTAGAGAGAGAGACATTATCTCTTTCAGGAGACTTGTAAGCTCCATGAATGATTTAAAATAGTCAAAATATTATAAAAACACATAATACTTGTCATGATACATTTGTCCTAACTCATAGAATGTACAACATCAATGGTGAATCCTACTGTATTTTCAGTGTGCATGATGTGTCAATATAGGTTCATTGGTTGTAACAAATTTATAACTTTCGTGGGAGATGTTAGTAATAGAGGAGGGTTGGGAGAGGGGTTATATGGAAAATCTTTCACCTTGTACTCAACTTTGATATGAATCTAAAACAACTCTAAAAAATAAAGTTTATATTTTAAAAAGCACACATGCGTCTGAATGGAAGTATTCACTTTCTTCCTTTTTTTTTTTTTTTACTATATATTTTTATTTTAAAAAGCACACATGCATCTGAATGGAAGTATTCACTTTCTTCCTTTTTTTTTTTTTTTTTTACTATATATTTTTATTTATTTATTTTTGGCTGCGTTGGGTCTTTGTTGCTGTGCGCAGGCTTTCTCTAGTTGCAGCGAGTGGGGGCTACTCTTCGTTGCAGTGCATGGGCTTCTCATTGCGGTGACTTCTCTTGTTGCCAAGCACGGGCTCTAGAGCGCAGGCTCAGAAGTTGTGGCACACGGGCTTAGTTGCTCCGCGGCATGTGGGATCTTTCCGGACCAGGGCTCGAACCTGTGTCCCCTGCAATGGCAGGTGGATTCTTAACAACTGCACCACCAGAGAAGTCCCTTCCTCTCTGTTTTTAAAGAAGACGTGTGTTTGATGGGGTTTTTGAATAAAAGGAAATGGAAAATTTGGGGTATGATTCTAAGTATTATCAGTCTATGTTCTTGATCATGATGAGAAATGCCACTCACACATACCCAGTTTTAAAATCAGTAAAACAATCTTTCCTTTCCCTGGACCACCTAACCAAAAATAGTCCTTTTCTTAAATAATTATAAGCAAAAAATAATTCTACAACATCAAGTCACTGCTACCCAATTAGAAACAAATATTTCAGAGGAGAATTTTAACTTGTTTTACATGTAGATTTGCTGTTACTCATAATTAGGGCAATACAAATTAGAACCACAGTGAGACTATGTTATATCCACCAGGCTGGCAAAAATTTAAAAGTTTGACAGTAATACAAAGTATTGGAAAGGATGTGGTGTCATGGGAACCTCATACACTGTTGGTGGGACTATAAATTGGTACAAGAATTACTAGGATCCTGAAATCCCACTCATAAATTTATTCCCTAAAGAAACTCAACCATGTGTACCTGGAAATATGTTAAAAAAAATGTTCATTGCTTCATTGTTTATAATAGCAAAATGGTGGAAGCAATCCAAATGTCCCTCAGCAGGAGAAAAGATAAATACATTGTGCATTCATACAATGGAACACTGCAACAGTGAAAAGAACAAAACCAAAATTACACACATTAACACTGATGCATCTTCGGAACATAATGCTGAATGAAAGAAGAAAGTCTCCAAAGACTATATTCAGAAGTATTCCACTTTCATAAAAGTAAAACTAAAAACATAACACTAAATAATACATTGCTTAGAAACACATATATAGGTGGTCAAGCCATAAAGTAAAGGAAGGGAATGACTAGTACAAGTTTAGGCTAATGGTTTACTTCTGGGGACATACATGTGACTTAATCAGGGAGGAACATGATGGAAAAGATGGGTTCTAGGTATACAGGCATTTATTTATTTAAGCATTGTATTTTTTTAATAAATTTATTTATTTTTGGCTGCGTTGGGTCTTCATGGCTGCACGTGGGGTTTCTCTAGTTGTGGTGAGTGGCGGCTACTCTTTGTTGCGGTGCACAGGCTTCTCATTGCAGTGGCTTCTCTTGTTGTGGAGCACAGGCTCTAGGCACGCGGGCTTCAGTAGTTGTGGCACACCGGCTCAGTAGTTGTGGCGCATGGGCTTAGTTGCTCCGCGGCATGAGGGATCTTCCCAGACCAGGGCTTGAACCCATATCCCCTGCATTGGCAGGCGGATTCTTAAGCACTGAGCCACCAGGGAAGCCCACGCAGTGTATTTTAATAATCTTTCATATGCGTGAAAATTTTAAAGTTTAGAAAGCTTTTGTAGGACAATGTGCAGAGTGTGATTCCTTACTTTGGAATCATGTACTTGTTATGGATCTATGGATCAAAATACATAAAAACGCAATGTAATTCAGATAGGTCTGGTGTGTTGGGTGGGAGATGGAGATGCCTCACACAGCACGCATTCAATTTTAAAGTTTATTTCCTTTTGTCAGAATATTGTTAAGATTAGACCCCTTTTAAGATTTCACAGTTAAATCACAGTATATGTATGATTTAAACACTTTGTGAATTTTACAAGTATGATTTAGGTGTGTGAATTCTATTTGACTTTAGGTTAGTTTCTTAGCTACACGGAGGGAATTTTGGAACACCAATGATGACAACCTGTGAATCAATGTATATGTGTGAGTATTTGTGTGTGTGTGTGTGTGTGTGTGTGCGTGTGTGTGTGTACTTGCCCCCGAGTCCAGTGAAAAAGGAAAGGGTCAGTAAAGTTGTATTTTGGATTATTACCAAGTTTCTAATACTATTAAGTTATAATGATTCAGACATGGAAAATGCGCACCTCAAATCACAAAACTAATAATTCTCAAAGCCAGAATTTGAAGGGAAAGCAATATATATCTTGTTATTTATGTATAGTTCAGTGTGAATTTATACTTATTATTTCATTATTTAGAAAATTAATTGATTTAAACATGTGCCTTTTTCACTCTTATTTTGTTACTGTAAATTTGAACCTAATCAGGTTATCATCTCTTATCTCACAATATGCAGTGTAAAGTAAAGGGAAAGTGGTTTTCAGAGCACATGGGACTCACTTAAGTGTCACCTCCCTCTGTATGCTGAGCCACCCCAGATTGATTTGGTAGGTTTGGAATGAGCCAAGAGATTTGCAGTTAACCAAATAAGCTCTGCTGTTTTAAATGTGGTATGATTAATGTAGCCCAATTTCTGGGCTACCTTTAGAGAAACTATCCTAGACAGACTAAGATTTCCCAGTGGGTCAGTCTCTATGAACCCTCCCCTTTTAAAAGTAGAATCATTATCTTGACTAATTGGGTCCAAGTCTTAGAACATGATTACCATCCAGGTAATCATGGAGGTGGTACCACCTGGTACCAGGAGGTGGTATTTGCTTCTCACAACTTCTTCATAAACACTCCTCACCTCTTATCAGAAGGAATAACCCTTAGGCTTAACACTCAACCCCATTCTTCAAACAGAAGAGCAGGTAAGTTCTTCATATCCAAAATGTTATACCAAGCAGCTGGAGAGTATTTGTATACTAACTTTTTGTTCATGACCATGTATCCAAAGTATCTCCACATCTTAACTGATGCAGTTCAGTGCTGGATTTTTATTTCCTAACCTTTCTGGCAAATACTATGTCTTATTGAACCAATTTATCTTCTCTTATAGCTTCTCCTTTTATCTTCTCCCTCTTTTCCTCTCTTTATTCTCTTCACTCCCTTTTATTTTTCTGGTTTATTTTACTTACAATCCCATCCCTCACTGTGGCTTTATATCAGTTTTTTGACTCAGTAAACAATAATTACTAAGTTAATTACATTATTACAGTCATATATATTTGGTCTCTGAATGAGAATTTTTCTGAATCTTTCCTGTTCTCTGTTCTCCTGATTAATCTCTAACTCCCTAATCTTGTTCCTTTCATTTCCAGTTTCATCAACTTCTGGTTGAATTTCTAAACCTTTCACCTTGACAGACACTGTCACCGGACCTGACATGGTTTTACTTCAAGGCAGAAAAGTTTAGGATTTGTATAGTTTTTAAATTATATGTTTAAAAATATGCAATTAAAAAATAAGATCCATGTAAACAAGGAGAGCACATCCACTCCTTTAGAAACAAATGAGGTGAGGACCTAGTAAGTAAGAGGAGTTAGTTAAAATAGAACTAATCAGAGAATTGCTAGTAACGTTTGTGGACAACATCATGGATTGCAAAATTGATTTATGGTCATATTCCATGCTATAGGCTAGCAAGCTATGCCTCTAGAATAGAGACACTTTTACAGAGTCAAGGAGATCCAGTATATAAGAGCTGAAGAACTACTAAAAATGATAATGAATTTTGTTCTATACTCTTAAATCCAATGTGCAATGAAGAGTCAATTATAATAATTAGTGAAACTTTTTTGACAGCAATTTTTTTAGACTTAATTTAGGATTAGACAATTATTCAGTCTTCAAAAGAGCTTTTTCGTCCTGCAAGTAACACTCTATTAGAAAAGGCTCTCAAGAATACATGGTACCTCTGCTGAATCTAGATGAGAGTAAACAAATGTTTTGGCATTGCCTTTTTCTGAACAGGACTACTGGGAGCACCCATTTTTCATTGTAGGGACTGATTCTAGCTTGAGAAAGTGTGAAATGTCTCCACTCACTGTGAGAAATTAGTTATTTTTTCGCTCCAATTTCTTGAACTGAAAATTCATTATTATTCTATTAATATGTAAAGCGTATTTTAAGTGCCCTTTCCACCATTTGATCAAGCCCTTCTAGATTAGAAATGGTCATATTTTGGTCTTTTAAAAATTATTGTTGATTTCAGCTTTATTTTATTATTATTATTGTTTTTAAACTACTTGGGACAAAGAAAATGTAGAATATTGGATTGTCATGTTATATATAAACATACCAGAAATTAATTGAATATAGAATAATTCTTAAAACAAATACAATTTTTTAGGGTATTATTATCATTTATGTTTTGTAATAGTAACTTTATTATAAGTTTACCATTCAATAATACCACACTAAAGTCAGAAAGTTCAAGAAGACTTAAAGAAGCAGCTATTTCACAACTTACTTTTATGTTTTGAACAATACTTCATTGAGGACAGAGAGTTGTTTAATCCAAACTAGTTTGTTGCTTGTGGTTTAAAATCCAGTCATATTAGATAATATACTGAAGGACAGTAAAGTTACAACCTTGACACATTTTATACACATATTTTTTTTTCTGAATACTATGGACATATGTTGAGAATCAGTCTTTTTCTCAAAGGAATATTATTATTTCCCTGAATGATATACATTCTAGACTCAGAAGAAAAAAAAACTCAACAGTGATATTTCTAGGTGAATTAATGACTAACACCTGTTTTAAAAGAAAATAAAGTTAGCTCTATGTGTCTCAAACACATGGAGAATCTTAATTAGAAAAGTATTGTTATAACTTATGAGTTGTGTCAATTAAAAGATACATTTTGTGAAAATTCATCATTAGGCTTTCAAGCAAATCATTTTATTTAATGACAAGTATGTATTTTAATTTATAAAATAGTCCTTTGGCTTTAAGTTTAGAAAACTTTCAAAGCTATACAATGATGAAAGGGCATTGACAGTTGGCACACTTTAAAATTATCTTTAAATATTTATAAATCAACACTTAAAAGCTTGATAAATTATAGATTTACAAATATGTAACTCTTCACTTATCAAACAGAGGTATAATTTTTTTGTCAATTAAACAGGATTTGTATTCTACCCTATATGCTTTATTAAAAGACTGATTTACTTTCTTTCAATTTCACTGCTAAGGTTTTTTTTTCTCCTTCTATAGACTTTTTAGTGCTATTGTCCAAAAAGGCAACAAGTAATGGAGGAAGACTTTTGTTGGGAGGCAACAGTGGGCAAGTCTGCCAGTTTCAACAAGAAATTCTGCCAATTTCAGCCATTGTTTGGCCATTTGGGGAAATGCTTCAACACTTTGTGTTAAAACACTGACCAGCCTTCTCATTTACCCCAGTTTGAAAGGTCATGCTTTGGAATTCAGTGAAACCTGAACACTAAATACATTACCGAAAGCATCTTTATTAATTTATTTTCCTTTACAAAGACAGTGAAGGGGTAAATATTAGGTTGACCTAAGAATAATGAAATGGTAATTAGCTTCTGAATATTTTCTCTTTGGCAATGTGTAGTGATTCTAACACCTTCAAAATTTCAGCTCTGACATCTACTGTGTACTGCATACAAAATCACAGAGTTACTAGTTTTCTGTGGAGACTGGTAGAAAGAAACATATTCATTCATTTAATCATTTATTAAGCAATCTTTAGCACCTACTAGTGCAGGCACTTATTTAGGTGCTTAGGATATATTAGTGAAAAAATAATAGAAGTGCTTGTACTTGTAGAGCTTACATGTTAGTTGCATGGACAGAAAATAAATAAAAACAGAAAATATGTAAATTATAGTGGATGGTTTGTTGCAAGGTGATTGGTGTTATAGGAAAAAGCAAGAACATGCTAAAATAGCTAAAGATGAACAATAGGGTTGTGGTGGTATAGGTGTAGGTTTATCTTAAATAGTGATTAGGTTAGGCCCCATAGAAAAGTTTTTACTTGAGCAAAGACTACAGGGAGGAGAGGGACCTAGGCATATGGATATCTGGGAGAAAAGCATTCTATGCTCATTAAAAGAAGCTCAGATAAGTTTTAATCCTTTCTTAGATAATGTGTTGACCTTCCCTTAAATTTATGCCAATTGATATCAGAAGTACTAGCAAGAAGTAAACTTGTCTGGAGGTGAAGGACTCAACAAAAGAAAGAAGAGCTACTAAAATCCGGAATCCAGGAACTACACGCCCACAAATAAGAACGATTAGCATTTTTTTTCATATTCAGGTGCTATAATGATGCATATGTGATTAAGAGTAAAGAAGACACAATAAACTTAGAAAGTTACTCAATTCATTCAAGTAAGTATTCCTTCACTAATTTCTATTATAATTTTGTATTAGTAAAGTAATATGATACACAACGATCTTTGTTTTATTTATATATTTATCATTTATTCGCCACACCATGCAGTTTGCAGGATCTTAGTTCCCCGACCAGGGATTGAATCTGGGCCTACGGCAGTGAAAGCGCGAGTCCTAACCACTGGACCGCCAGGGAATTCCCTGATCTTTGTTTACTACAAATTTAATTCCAAGGAGTTAGTCAAATTGGAATTGATATACTGTGATAGATCTCCAGATAGAAAAGCTTACACGTTGTATTTACAGACTGCTTCCCTTTCATGATAATAAAATTATGCAGTTATGTGTGGAAGAAAAACATAGACCAAGATGTAGGACAATCCTTGAAGTCTAAATGATTTTGAGTAATTAGGAGCAGAGTGTTGTCTCAGTGTAAAAATCTAACTTATTTTTTAGAGCACATGCTATTTCAAGACCTACATCATAGTTACACTTAACGAAACCCTCTGAAGACACACTGAGCTGGAGTCTCCTATTTCTAAGTTAGGATCCCATTGACTAGATTTATTTAGCTTATTCTAGCTTCTAGCTTCTAGCTTCAGAAACTACATGTAACATTAAACGTTTTTAACATGTAGTCTTTTATGGTATGTATGGTACTATAACTGAGAAAGTTGAGAATATGTAGCCTTAAATATGTAGTGTCTTATGGTACTAGAGTTGTGACAGTTAAGAGCTCAGTGAACTGTGAGCTTTCAGAGTTAATTTGAAACACACAATTAGTGAATTTTTGAAGGATTTTTTTTTTAAAGATTCCTTTTTTTTTTTTTTAAATGGTACAGTTACTTTTTTATTTTATTTATTTATTTATTTACTTTTGGCTGTGTTGGGTCTTCATTTCTGTGCGAGGGCTTTCTCTAGTTGTGGCAAGCGGGGGCCACTCTTCATCGTGGTGCGCGGGCCTCTCACTATCGCGGCGTCTCTTGTTGCGGAGCACAGGCTCCAGACTCGCAGGCTCAGTAGTTGTGGCTCACGGGCCTAGTTGCTCCGCGGCATGTGGGATCTTCCCAGACCAGGGCTCGAACCCGTGTCCCCTGTATTAGCAGGCAGATTCTCAACCACTGCGCCACCAGGGAAGCCCTGAAGGATGTTTGAGTTATACAAAAACTCTAACATAAACTCTTTGATTTTGGTATATTTATTTTGAAGGAAGTAGGCTGGAATCTGGTTCATTAAATATGGACATATATTAATTTTATAATCAAAAGACTTGGTAAGTCTTCTAATAATTTTTGAACTGATAACATGGAGCACAGTACAGGAAATCCTTTTGGAAAGTGTATAATTAAGGAAGTTAATTCATGTGAAGAATTCAATTAATTAAAATATTAAACAATATTTAGGAAAATCATTAATGGATTACATCCCTCTCAGTTTGCTCTAGACCTTAAAACTTGCTCATATCTCATTTGAAGACCTTCCTGTTCAAATTAATGAAACCAAACATTCTTCAAACTTTATTCTTAATGATATCACTTTCTTTAACCACATTCTTTTTGTATAAAAAATGAACAATTTCTGCTACATGACCATGACATTTGTGGTGGATTTAGATGCAAGGAAATCTTTCTGTTAAAATTTAAAATGTCAAAGTTATATCAGAAGCAGTTGAAAAGAAGATATTTCAGAATATCAAAGCACATACAATTGTGAGCTAAGTAGAATCCATTATATTGTTCTATATTTCAGTTTTTTTCTACTTTTAATCTATAATCCAAGGTTTCTTAAATATAATAAATATATGCAGAAAATATCTGATTTATCAGGTTTTGTCATTTTAGAAACACCCTAGTTAAGGCATTCAGTCCTGATCTTGCAACAAAATGAAAAATAGAGTGGCAGCCAGCAGTATAGCTTAAGAGTTAATCAGCACTGTCTTACACTGCACTGAGGTGGAGCTGATGTTATCCAGACCCGGGGTCTTATCTTTAACATCTAACATAGAGGCTGGCACATTGTGAGTGCTTTCTAAACTGAAGGTCAGGCTGTTTAACCCTAGCACCCCTAATATCAATGATGACATAGTCACTGGGTTAAACTACAACTGTTCTCTGACAAGATTAAATTCTGGTGTGAACAGAAATTTCCCCATATAAAATATATTGCAGTGAGAACATATTTTAACTTGATAAGAGGAAGAGCGAATCTGGAAGATCCTGTGTGTATGTTATCTTTTTTTAAAAAAAGTGGAAACATTATATCATTTCTCTTTACCCTCCCCCATTTATAATGTATTTTTATATTATAACATATATTATATTTCTTTTAAATATACCTTTAAAATACATTTAAGCCCATATCAGACTGCCCTACCACCCCCCTAAAAAAAGTCCTGAGTAACTAGAGAATATGAACCATGCTCATGGTTGGATGACAACATTAAGGTCTCAGTTCTTGTCAGTTTAACTAGTGAATTCACTACAGTTCCAGTTATCATTCCAGAAGGAATTTTTGAAGAATTTCCCAAATCTAAAAATCTAAATAATGTTGGAGAAAAAAGAGTAAATATGGATGAATTCCCCTAACTAGTTATGATGGTTAATTTATGTTCTAACTTGGCTAGGCTATGGTGCCCAGTTGTTTGATCAAACAGTAGTCTAGATGCTGCTGTGAAGGTATTTTGTAGATGTGACTGACATCTACCATCAGACACTTTAAATAAAGGAGATGACCCTTGATAATGTGTGTGGGCCTCTTCCAATCAGTGGAAAGCTTTAAGATTAAACACTGAGGTTTCCCAATAAAGAAAGAATTTTTCTTCAAGATTTTTTTCCATGCTACTCTTGACTATCTGAGGCCAGAAAGAAGCTGCTGAGTATTTGGTTTGGAGGAGACTCCAAAGGTGTAGGTGTAGGTATAGAAACATCGTGAATGGAGAAGGGTACAGAGAGGAGATAGAAAATTACCAATTGCAGATTCTACCTACTGTGTAGTTTTTTCCTAGAGCCCTGCAGTATTGCCCTCTAGTTGATGGAAATAATCTTATAAGCCATTTGTTTCTGATGTTCATGTCTATTTTTTGAGTTCATAGGTACTTATAAAAGTATCTGAAGTAACTGAAAAATATATACGTATAATTTACTTCATTCAGAAGAAAAATTGTCGTTTGAATTAATTAGCAAGTTTCATAAATGAGATCCAAAAACTCTTAATGGATCCATCATAAAGGGAGATCCCATGAAACTCATGCAACTGTATGCAAAATGTGAGTCCCTATGAATGTAGATTAGTTGGTTTTGTTCTGGAGAAAGAGTTTGTAGTTTTCATTATATTCTCAATATGGACCGTAATTCATAAAATATTCAAAAACAGATTTTTAGAATAAATTATCTTAAACCAAAACTTAAATGAATGTTCACTATCCTATTGCACAAGTACTCTTTCATCCTATTTCTGAAATATAATACATAAGAAAATATAAGTGTCTACCATTAGGCAGTAGTAAGAAGGCCCTGTAATAAAGACATTTTTACAAAAAGAAGATAACCACCAAAAACTTGGAGCCCTACAAATGAAGTTTAATTTGATCATTCTAAATGTTCTTTAAATTTTGAGTTTCTACAGCTGCTATAAGTAGTCAAAACTAAAAATTTCTTGACAAACATCTAAATTTATCTCAAATGTACCATATTCCACAAAATCCATGTAACATAAATAAACTTACTTTTATTATCTTATGTTAGAAGAAACTGAGTTTAAATCTGGTGGATCATTATGCTTATTCAACTTTGTGCAACGTTAGTAATAAGCGATCTAATAATAGATAATATATAATAGTGCAACTAAATAGTTAGGATTCAGAGTCATGGTAGATGTACGTTAAAATCAGAGCTTTATCAATGATATCATTTGACTTTGGGAACACCATGTACTTCACTGGGCTTCATGTGTAAAAGAAAGAAAGAAACAATAATTTCTGTATAATATACCTTTAAAATTCTTAGCATGAAATACTTTTTAGGTGCTCAAGCTCTGTAGAAATGGTGATTAACAATGTCAGTTTTATTAGGTCTGGCACATATTATATGATGATGGCAAAGTGTGATCAGTCTAAAAACTGATTACAAATCGCACTTGTTCACTCTCCCTGTCCTATGAAGAAGTTGTATTCTACTTGTCTGTATGTTTATTGTTTGGAATGAGCTTTTGCAGAGACAAGTTATGTCCTCAGTCTTGTTCACAAAAGATTTATGATGAGCACTAAAATGTGTTGAATACCTACTACGTGCCAAGTGCTGTGCTAAACATTTTCAATGTATTGTTTCTTGGATTCCTCACAAAACCTTATAAAGCAATGTGATTAATCACTTCCATTTTACAGAAGAGAAAGGGGAACTAAGAAGTGGTGAAGTTTGGGTTCATATGTGAATGACCTGAAGCCAAAGTCCATTAAGCTGCACTTCTCATATTTCATATGCACAGCTCATATTTCAGCTGTGGTATTGTAATTTTTTCTTTTCATTTTTTTTGCAATTGATAAGAAAGCAGTGGGAAATAAAAGCCTACTTAAAAATTAAACTTATGGACTAACCAGGAAACCCAAGCTTATTTACTCTATCACTGTTGCGAAAGAATTTCAATTCACTCTATACTTAACTTAAGGTTCCAGGAACAGCATCCCTTTGCAATAGGAATGATGAGATACCAGCCACCAATTGGAAAGGGAAGAAGAGTGGTTTAGAGCATGAGTCAGAATTTAAGTTCTGGTTTTGCCACTTGATAACCATATGACCTTTGGCACATTACTTAGGAGTTCTGTGCCTTGGTTTTGGAGGTTCTTACCTGCAAACAAAGATAATAACATTTGCTAGGGCTTTGGGGAAGATTAAATGGGTTTATACATGAGTAATTAATAATGTCCATAGCACATGGCAAACCCTTAAAGAAATTAGCTAAATCAGGAGCAGCAAGCCACCCTTTAAAAGTGGGTTCTCTTGCATGAGTGCAGTGTGGACAAATTCACCCATGCTGACTTCTGGTGGGAATGCTGCAGCAGGGAAGGCAGACTCTACTGTTCGAGGCAGAAAAAAAAAAAAAAAAGTTTCTGTCCCTCAGGGATATTAAGATAGATGCATCCAATAATGCATCCTTCATCCAATAATTCATCCTTATCTAATAATGTCAAGGACCAAAAAGCAAAGCTGACAATAAATATATTTACCCAAGTAAACCTGACAATTCCAAGATATTTTAGTTAACTGGGAGTTTAACAAAATTGTGTTTAACACATTTAAAATGTAGCAATATCCTTACTAAATGTGATATGATTGTTGTCTAAAATGTACTCCATTCCAGGGAATTGCTTCAAACAACAACTATATCTAAATTTCTAAAACAGGAATCCATAAGTTATATTTTTTGCCTTAGCTAATAAAGTATATTGGCATGTTCTAAAAAAAAAAGATTTAAAACCAAAAATATTTCATTGAAAATAGATTTTTAAAGAAGGCATATGTAAATTGATTAATAAAATATTTAAGCATGTTACCCTAATATTAGATCTGCATTATTTAAGGAAAAACAAGTCTCCTATTTTGCCTCACATTTGAAAATAACAGAATTACGAAAAAAAATCAACAGTTTTGTATTGATGACATTCTTTTCCCATAGTTTTAATCCTCCTTATTTTCTGCTATAACATTACTTATTCTTCTCTAGTACTTACTGAAGCTCCAATTTTTCCTTCAAGTTATCCTTGGAAGGGAAGCAAAATTGAGATTCATGCACAAATATCTGCATAATAATTGGTGTCAGGTTAACTAATGGTTATGGGTTCAAAATAATGCTCGTTTGTAAAATGTATGAAATCAGTGCTTGGATATAAGAAAAATTTCTCTTAGTTTTGATTGATAAAACCAAGCTTATGTGTTCATGAATATGCTAATGACCCCCCAGCTGACTAAGCTGGAAGGAGAGGGGCACCTTGTAAACCAGCTAGCCGCTATTTCACTATATCACTACTATTTAATATACCAAATGACATGCTCACAAGTCACTATGGTTTTATGAGAAGCACAATTGAGTTCAGGTTAACCTAAACCTAAATAGAGAAATAATGACAGATTTATACAAAAGTTTATGCCATATTAACATTTTTTATCTAAAAAATATGTTCCATGTTAAAAGGAATAAGATTTCACTAAAAATTGGGCTCCATCCAACAACTTCAATAAAGTATAAAGCAATAGCCTCAATACCACAGGGTTGGGTTGGTTGTTTATTTAGATTTATATTGGGTTGAGCTGAGTTTTTGTCCTTTTAATTGGTAGTAAGGTAGGAAACATGTGATGCATTTAATTAAACCAGGAAGGAAGAAAAAGATTAAAACTTGTTTCATGTTTAAAAGTAAATACACTCTTTTGACCATTTTTGCAAACGACAATATATTGTGTTTGTTTTGTATAATACTGTTTCTTTTAAGTAAACTAATTTAAAGGAAAAAGAGGAAGAAACATGTTCTAGGAAAGTATTTGCAACTTATCATCTGATAATAATTCTGGTAACCTAATAAACATAGACCCTAACTCAGTTCACAACCAGTGATTCCATTTTATTTTTTAACATTAAGAAGACTTTTATTGGATCTTTAAAATCCATTTCTTCATTTTTTGTAAATAACATTAAATTAAAAAACTAACTTGATTTTAAGTTTACTCAAATATGAAAAAATACAGATTATTTGATCTAATCTGATTTAATGAACAATATTATAATCCAAATTAGACATGAGAAAATAATAATCTGGATTTATTGAGGACAAAAAGTTTAAATTATTTAAATGGGAATGGCAATAGGATGTATAAAATATATTTCCTATTATTTAAATGGGTTTGTTGATTTAATTATCATGTATCTAGTCATATGCTCTTTTTTCTTAAATCACACTAGTTCAATATTTATATTCCAAATTTTACAATTAAATGTATTCTATATTATTTTTTCAATTTTACACTAATTAAGGCTGTATACCTTCAAAATTATAAACCAACTTATAAGTAGATAAACTAAAATTAAGGTGTGAAAACTATCCAGTTACTTTGAGTTGCATAACTACTATTGATGAAAGAATTTGGGCAGGTATGATTGTCCATGTGAATAAATGGGAAAATGATCGAGATATCTGGTTAGCATATAGACCTTGTGTTTCTGGTTAAGTATTTCTTTTCCACATAATTGCATCAGAACATTTTCTGATATTAAATGGGAGAATTTCTTAAATTTAATAGTGCAGCATGGTAATAGTAGTTTGGTAGTAAAAGAGAGATTTCCTAAGAAATTATAAACATTTATATAGTGCATCCATGAACTTCAAAACCAGACACAGACAAATCTTTTAAATAAGTGTGTACTGATTTTCCATCTTACTTATATTCTCTGATAGTCTAAGTCAAGAACTAAGAGATACTACACCCTTTGAGTGTCGTCTTTAACACTGTTGCAATGATGTATCTTATGTTTATGGTTTAAAAGCTTCTCTGAATCCTAAACAAAGATAAGGAATAAAGCCAAAGACTCAAATAATGTCCTTTAAATATATTTGTTTTCTGAAATGTTTACACCATTATCATGGTATCTCTAAAACTAATTATTTTTTCAAGCTGTGTTCAAAGTCATACATAGAGTATGAAATAAGTTTTGTCTAGTGAATGCATATTTAGATCTTTAAAAAGTTTATTTTAATTGTTCTATAGCAGTCTCTAAGGCAATTCTTAAAAATTAAGTAACTATCAAATTTTAACCATGGAACTAAAGGTTGAAAACAAAATATTGTTATAATGGTTACAAATATCTAAATTAGAAATATGTAATAATACTATAAACTGAATTCTGATTAGTTTGTATGTGTTTATCAAAGAATTTTTCCACATTAACATAAAGCTTATAAGGTAAACTTTTGTCTTAATATTATTTTGAATTTTTTACTGAAGTAAATATCTGTTATGCATAAAATAATGATAAAATATGTACAGGTTAATGTGAAGGTTCTCACAGTATACTAGGGTGTTGACTCCATTTAAACTTCAGTATGTCCTAGGCATCACCAATGAGTAAAGCACATATACCTTGGCCATTCATTTAACATAGTTTTTAAAATTACAGACCCAGTTCTAATTTCTATTTAATTTTTTGTTATTCATTTTTTTCAAAGTGAATGAATACTCTTATATATTCTAAAAATTTACATATTTTAACTAACAAAATAATATTTTGGCATATGCCAAGATATACGGGGAAAAAAGAACTTGTAGCAATAACCAAAATCATATTCTTAAAGATATCTAAATATTGCAGGTAGAACATATTTTTGCTCACATTACCCATGTGATTTCTCAATTCTGTATTTTTATCTTACATATTTAGAACTGTAATTAGATTCTGTGTATTGATTTTATGATCCTACAGGGTAATATCATCCAGAAAAGTAAATTAATTCTTAATGGTTGAAAGCATGCATTGATGCTCTGATATTCTCTTACCATTAAAGAAAGCAAACTGTAGAATTTAATAATATGAATTCTTATTTCAAACTTTCAATTATTTTCTCAAATAATAAACCTTTGCCAAATGACCCTCAATATTCATTGCCTAGTGTTTTTCCACAGTATTTTTTGAAAATAAAGATTATAAACCATACTATTAGAATAGTTACAAAAAATAAATTAAATTATTTTAATAATTTAAAGAAAATTATGGGGTTCTGGCTAGCAATTAAATAAAGATTAGAGAATTTGAAGGAGTTCCTTATTATAAAATACAATATTAATGTAATACCTCCTTGTAAGAAAATAATCTAAATTAAAAACAGTGTTATTTTAATTTTTGTTACTAACCCATGGCATTGGGTTAGGCATTTAATGTGTTCTTTCCATTTCTTCCCCTAATTATCTAATGGCTATTTACAAAGTCACATTCTAAAAACACTATCCATTTCCACAAATATGTCAGGGAACTCAGTACAATTAATGAATGACAGGAGACAGGAAACCAGCCATAATATTTTTAAATAATCACAAAAATAAGACTTAATTGAACTTTCCATTATTTGGAGAAATTTGTGGGAAAACTGAGTAGAAAATTATGAAGGAATTACTCAGAATGTGTTGGTAGTCCACCGTTAATGTGCCAGATTATGGGTGATTAAGTACAGGATTTCTCCACTGAAGGATATTTTGCAGATTATAATTTCACTTAGGTAAGAAAATATATTAAAATTATGTCAATTAATATAATTTGAACCCAAATCTGACATCTAATTTTTCTTAGCAACAAATTTGTCATGTCTCTATACCAACGACTTATTAAGTAGATACTAGTTTCTTAAATTGTCCAGGACGGTCTGTACTGTTGAAGCATTAACAGATGATTCATCTCAACATTTCAGTAAGTTTTATCCTGGAAATTCTTTTTTTAATACACACTTTAATTTCCCTGTTTAATTATCTGATATATCTATTTGGGAAATATTTTGTTACTTTTCTTTACCCACGGTTATCTCAGTATCACACCCTCCCCGAAAAAGCTTGCAGAGGGATACCAGACAAATGGAAGTAACACATTCTATTAGCTTAAGAGCTTTGAAATTATAGTTAATATAGAAATATCAACATTTTCTCAACCCTAGTTGTTTTTTTCCTTTGTTGCCCACCCCATGATCCAATACAGTGGAAACAGTTCAGAGTTAGTAAAAGAGAGACTTAGACACATCTGGCAACAGCGAACAATGAAAATTCCATTAGTTCAATCGTTAGAGATGTATGTGTAAATAGGCGTGAGTGGCAAATAGAAGACAAATATAATAAATCCAAAGTGATTCCTTTTCTTTTAATTCTCCATCGTGTTCAACTACAGAGTGAGACTCCGAGACCCCCATAAGTAGTTATTCTTTCACCCCCTTTTTAGAATACTGATTATATGGAAAGTTTAAAGACTCTTCCTGGGGGGAAAATGTTTTCCAGCTGTCAAAATTTAAGCTTAGCTAATAGTAGAGCTAATTTTAAAAAGCATTGTTCCCTGATTAAGATATTTGTTCAAAAGTATGCCTTTTAATCCATTTAGATGTTTTATTACTTCCTAAACTTATTTTTCTAGAATATCACTGTACATAACATTATCTAGTAATAGGTATTGTGTACATCTTGGGGAGATATACTCTTGTTTTTCTAACATGTGAAATAAATGAGAATTGTTTCAATATAACTTCAATGTCACTAACTAAATACTATAGTAGAAACATTGTCAAACTACATGAGAATACGACTCCGAATAAATATATTTATTTTGAATAATGCACTTACCCAGCACAGCTCCTAAGGAAATTCTTGGTGAAATATTCTTAGGATGGAATTTGATTTTCTGAGATTCCGCAGAAGAAATGTACCCCCAGACAAGGTGCGGAAGGGTGAAAGCTTTGCAGTGTAACCCTGCAGGCAGGGTGAGGTCCAGTTAGCAGAGCTTGATGATCTAAAGCAGGAGGTGACACTCTCTGCTGGAGAGAGAGGGTTGTTCTGAGTAGATTGGAAGGGTTGTCACATTGTATGTGCTCAGCAGCAGAAGGGAAACATCAGAGCTTCCTGTTACATCACTCTGACCCCGCCTGCAGTTAGTGTTAGGTTACTTTCTTTCTCAAATGGCATACCCCAGGAAAGCAGCACTCCTTTTTTATTCTGAGACAAGAGCAAGAAGCAGCCCGAACAGACAGAGATCATATGCTGTATGAATACATTGTTAGCAGCAAAAGCTGGCTGGATTTCACCTTGACTGAGGTCTGTTAGAACTTGTCAAACAGAGATGCCTATGATTTGAAGGAAATCTGAACATAGTATTCTGCTCAAAGAATTAAAGGAATTAGGAAGTGTGTGTGTGTGTGTGTGTGTGTGTGTGTGTGTGTTGAATTATACTTTACAAAGCATCAAGGGAATTTTTTAATCTAACATGTCTTTCTTCATAAAGGAACACAGAAAAGTAATAACTATTTTCCCCTCATAATTAGTTCTGTGATCTAACTCTTGTTAATTTGGATCTCTGATAATCAGAGCTATTCCCTGATCAGTTTTCCACAATTAAATGATGAAACTCTATCCTGTAGGTTTTCGAACATTTTTTAAATTTTGTTCATGACATAGATATGTGTGTATGTGTCATAACCAAAACCATTGTGTGTGTATGTGTTGTGTGTGTATACATATACATACATAATTATTTTTCATTATATATAAATATATATCTTAGAGAAAATAACCTTTTGAGAACGTGTTTATACATTTAAAATAATTGCACATATTTAAAAATATTTGACTTGTTATCACCTATGAAATAAAAGAGTCATTAATACCACTATACTTATACCTCAAAATAGCCTTAACAAAAATGCCGATAATTTGTAGACTTAAATTATGAAACAAGGTAAAATATGTAACATACTTTAATGTTTTAGAAAAAGTTTTGCCTCAAAACATAAGTTTATTCTAAATGTGTTTAATAAATCATTGGAAGTTATCAGGAGAGAAAGTTTTAAATTTGAAATGAACTTTTTTTTTGACAATATGGTGTATGTGTGAGATACAACAACAATAATAATTTCTGAAATCTAAACAGCACTAAAAGTCACTTATCTGGACATCAATTTTCTATCTGTAAACTAGAAGAGATGTATCAAAGAATATCTAAAATCCATATATTTTTAACACTTTCAGTCAACAAATTAGGTAACATTTAGAAATACATATGATATGATGATGATTACTCAATTCTTAGTAAATCTGAGATCAGAGGCAGTGAGATATTGGTGTGTTGCTGCAATTCCAGAACAAAATGAGATTCTCATATTCCTTGTAGAATAACAAAGGAGGACCAGGCAACATAAATTAAAGAGAATTCACGTATCTTAAACAGTATGTTCCTGCTG
>NW_006799230.1:637671-652186 GCF_000442215.2 Lipotes vexillifer | reverse complement strand
TCCTGCTGACACTTTTATTACTTGGAAGAAACTTATTACACAATTGTTGATCTTAAGATCAATAGGATCAAGGTTGATAAAAATAAATACATATAAAAATTGGATACATACTAATCTCTATCAAATTACAGTTATAAAGCTTGTAAGAAACTAACATACCTATTTGGTTATTGAGAAATAGAAAATAACCATAGGTTGCAAGTTTACAGAATATTGTCATTTCCAGTTAGGGCTAGGTTTTGCTTTGCTTTGGGAGGCTGCTGAGATGTACTTCATTTGGAGTTATTTCTTTCAGCCCATGAGAAGAAAAGTCAATGTTGCAGATTATGACCTACTCCACAAACAGTGGTTCTTTAATCAGAATACTGACGTGGATATTGCCAGGTGAAAGCTTTACTGAATTCTGCTGTGGAGTGAATATGCTAAGGGAACCACTAAGAAGAAATACAAAGCACTGGGATTGGATCAAGAGACATGAGATTCCAGTCCTGGTTCTGATACTTTCTAGTGTGACCTTTGACAAAACATCTTACGTCTTGCTGTTCCCATCTTAAAATTCAGAACAGAATCAAATACTAGACTTTAATATGTGCCTGAATGATTACTGTCCATGTCTTCTGATCTCTCATGCTTGGTATATCATCTGACTCCTAGTAAGAGATCAAAATATAGCTTTTGAATTTAAGTTATAAAAAACTAAAACTTTTGCCAATAAGTTTGCAAAAGTACTAATATTTTTTCTTCAAGAGTCATTGATTTCATCTGCCCAACACTAGTAAAGTCTAGGGAATAAAATAATCTATGCTTTGGACTTATGTCCTAAGAATCTGAAACCAATCCTGTTTCTCCTCTACTATACATCCTCTTTCTCCTTTACTAATACTACACTAAATGGGAAGGCTAATAGAGGTTATAGTATTTATATTTGAATTATTGTTCAGGCACATGGTTATACTCCATGAAGTCCCTTGGATAATTTTTATTAGTTATCATTTAAAAGCCTTATTTAGAAATAACAGGCAAACTGCATCCCATTAATCAGATTCTAAATTGCCATTTTATAAACTCCAGATGAAATAAATGGCATGAGGACTTTCAGGGAGCCACTCTGGGTATGAAGAGACAGGTGAAAAGATGGATCTCAATACTGAAACATGACAACAGATATTTGGAAAAAATGCAGTAGAACAAAGTGAAAGCATTTCAATAATCATTGAGGTGATTCTTAACCAGTGAGGCATTAATCAATATATTAATTTAGCCTTATGTATTTTATTTATAAAATAATTTTTTCCAGAACAGATGATTAAAGACACTTGCAATCATTTAATAAGTGATCAAACCTATATTTTGAGCTAGATACTGTACTAGTTGTGTTGGGGAATTAAGAAAAAAATAGAATGTATTCTGTTATCTAGTTTACAGCATAGATTGACTAGCACATGAGGAATCAAGTGCCAAATTCTCTGCAATTAACAACTAATGTTGCAAATGCAGAGTCTAGATGTAACCATGCAGAACACTGTCAATAAGGTTTTCTATAGAACTCAGGAATGATGTACAATGAAGAATGAAATATATGATAATAATTAGTCATGCTTGCCCATTTCAGAATCCTAGACACAGATTTGTGCCTACATTTGTGGTCCCATGTAAGGCACATGAGAGCCGTAGTCCACCAGTAATGAGTACCAATTACCATGTGAAATGCACTTTGACTAACACTCAGGAGGAGGCTATCTCAAAATATCTGGATTACTGTTTATATTATTTGACTAACTTAGTCAAATTAGACCAAAAATGTGGTTTGGGTTGAACTGACCACTTATTTTGAATTCGTGTGGCTACTGCCTTGGAGCATAGTTCTGCCACAAACAAAACAAAACAAAACAAAACACTTTTAAATGAAACATATTATGAACAGACTGTCCTTGGTGAGAGTGCAAGAAGGAACTTTAAAAATTATTTCTATGAAGTTTTTCAGGTATTATGTTGTGAATTAATAATTCCCCTGTGTTCTCAATTGTCTGAAAGTCATTACTTACACTCAGAAAATGTATGCATCAACAAAGTTATGTATACCATGCATTGTTTAAAATGAACCAATAATTTGGGGAGAAACACACAATTTTTATAATCTTTAAATCAAAAATATCCTAGTAAGGAAGTCGACCTGACCTTCTATTATTTTACTTCAATTGCTTAGCATATTTAAAGTTATTTTATTACTAAATGAATTGCATTTAGTAGAAGGACCCAGATCTGATGGCTGAGCCATTGAAAGTGAATATGCTATTTTTCATTATTAAAACCAAAGGGCTGATTTCACTCTAATTATACACATAATTTATCATTTCAAGGAGATCTTGATGTTGTTTTTAAAATATTTACTATAAATACAAATTTGAAAAGAACAGAAAACTTTAAATTTGAAGTGAGTACCATGATATCAGGTCCCTATATGGATAAATAAAACTAATTTACTAGTTTATATAGAGTATTTCTTTCAGTATTTTATAATGTGTTTCCCCAAGAAAGTCAAACAACATATCAGTAACAATTGGCTACAAACCTGCCTATTCTTTTCATTGATTCTTATGAAGTTCTGATGGATTTGGATCTTCTAAGGAACTCAGTATTTTCTTATAGATATTAATGAGTGTTTGAGCCTCTCCTCCTCCAAAAGGGTTAACTGTTGCTAGAATTAAAAGCTAAGACTGGCAAATGAGATATGTCATGGACTAATTAAAAATTAATTTTAAAATACAATAAAATGATAAATGCTCACAAAATGAACTTCCTGAGGATGAAGTACCCTAAGCAGGGTGATCATGTGCCCCAGTTTGCTAGGGCAGTTCCAGTTTATATATTTATATTCAAAAGTGTCCTGGTTTGGATGAAAAATTATATATGGTCACCCTAGCTATACTTATCCATATTGCACTGACAAGTGGTACATAAATACTGAGAGTGAGTAATTCATCTGGGAAACTAGAATCGCTTTTCCCAGAAGAGTTTAAAATAGTTCTTATTTCTAGGATAGTATTAGTTGGCATTGAAAAAGATGCCCTTTTCATCGCTGGATATGTATTGTGAACTTATTCTGAAATGCTTCTTATTTGCTGAATATCCATCTTCATTGTGAAAATAAATGGTTTATTTAATTTTGTGTTTATGCATGTTGACCTAAGCAACATTTGATTAAGTGACCCCATCTTATATTTTGCTTAAAAATTTAATTATTAAGTTCTAAGAATGCCAAATAGTATGAATGTTTTCCCAGTACAGACTATTTTATTCAGCTATTGTCAATTTATATAACTTGTAAAATTATTAGCAATTTATATTTTCTTTTCAATAATTTATTTGTGTTTAACATCACTCTATCATACACAGTGAAAGCTTTTAAATATAAAGTAGTGTGGAACTATATATAATGCATATATTAAAGAATAATGCAATGTATTTGCCTAAGAATTCTTAACACCTTTGAGAAAGTATCATTTTTTTTTTTATACTTAGTTTTGAGGAGTTACGTACCTACAGTCTCATCCTGCCATCTAGTGTTAAACATTCTCAAATTGCCAAAGTTACTCTCTTAAGTGAAATAATAATGGAATTCTGTCCTTTTTTCTTTAAATAAAAATCCCAATAACTAGGGAAGATTTCTAAGAAAACAATCTGATGCACATGATGACTAGAGTTATAGTGGGCAGGTACTTATTGTAGACTATACAATTAAAATATCCTTTTATATACAGCAAAAAGAATATGTACTTCATACAGTATTTAGATGCAAAGGCAAACAATCATTAAATAAATGTTAAAACATGAGTGAAACATTACAAATTAAAATGACATACCACCTTTTTTCTTCCAATGAATGTACATATCACATATGTGTAACATACATACATTTAAATATTTGAAACGATCTAAAGCAGGACAACTCTGATGCCTATGGCTACGTTAAAGTGGATTAACTCCTACATATCTGATCAGGAATACAAATCAGATTTTCAAAAGCTCACAACAGAGTGAAAAGTGTCTTTCACATTTGATAAACAAGGACCTCACTGTATTCAAGCATGAAAAATATTTGTTTTACCACTATGTGTTAGGGGAAAAAATCAATGATTAATTGGTTATAATCCTGCCAGTCTGGCTTAATACAGCTGATATTTGAGAGACAGTATTTGGGGCCATATTAATTCCCCCTGAAATCTACCTTTCTAAACAGTTGTATCATCAGAAAGCAAGGTTTCTGAACTAGAGCCATCCATTGGATGTTAACTGATCATCATATTAATTGATCATCTGCCATGTACCAAGCATTTGGATAGATACTGGGAGTACAAAGTTGGATAATAGGGACATGGTCCCTGCTCTCAAGGAATTTAGTTTCTATCCTCAGGTAGACATTTAGGGAAATACACTTATTTTTACTCATATTGCTCAAATACTCCAATTGCTTAAAAGCAATATGTTCAATGACTGAAACACATCAGGACTGAGTGGTTAGGAAGGTAGGTTGGAGGGAGGACATACTTCTTGCAGGAGAGCATTTTCTCTGAAGGTAATAATTACTCTGGAACCTAAAAGTCAAGAAAAATGAGGTATTCCATGGATTAGAAAGGAGTCTGTTCTCCATAGGGCCCAGAAGCAGAGCTTGAGAGAAGGATTTAGGTTCCCATAATTTACTGAAGGAGTGCTCTTTAGACTTTAGGATAAAGCATTAAGGGAGGGAATGAAGCAGGACTGGAAGAATAATGAGGTGAGCAAGCATGTGGTCTCAGGTAAAATCTGGATTTGGCCTAATGCATAAGGCTAGGGCTCTGGAGTATAAATTACCTGTCAGATTTGTCCTCCCTTGCTGCACAGGAATCTGTCTTTTCATAGCTTCTTCTTAGTCCTCGTGTGAAGCGCTCTGGGAGAGGGAAACAACTTCTGGGGAAAGTAACTACTATCAGCTGAGGACAATTTGCAGAAGGACGCAGCTGGGAACTATTAGCAGCCAGTTCTCCCAGCAACAGGGAGCTGAGTGCACCAGCTCAGTACGGGCGGTAAACCAAAACAAAGCTGATTCGGAATACTACTGAAAGTAAGCAAAACCTGTTCAAGCGCTGCACCTCGATTGTTCCTAGAGTCTGGAGATCAGTGAGCAAGAAGAGAGTTCCAGGTGAGTATATCAGGACATAGTAAGTAGGGCCATGTAGGTTGTGATAAGGAATTTGTATTTTAATCTATTTGCAATGGTCATGCACTCCAAATCAAGTTTTATGCTTTATTCTGTGAGGCTGGGTGGGACTGGGGTGGTGGGGGTGGCGTGAGTAGGCAAGTACAAAACCTTTCCCTGGGAAATGTTTCTATGTCTTTCTGCAAAGTTATTAGGAAGTTAATGTCTGCAGTGTCAACCATGGTCCCTTATATCTGGTATCCTTAAAATGCATTTCTCATGGTATTTGTGACTATTCAGAAAAAAAAATACTATGGTTGGAGGACCCTCTTTTTTTGGATTAATTGTAAGGAAGCATAAAAAATAGATTCAACTTTGAGTTGTATTAATTAGTGTATCTTTAAGTACTTAATATCTAGCAGTGCTTCTGTGGTCTCTGTTTTAGGGGAAGTTGAGGAAGAGAAGTAGCATTGTTGTTGACTGGCGTTTTTCCAGAAATATGCTGTAGGCTTTAGACATTTTCTTTAATTCTGAACAAGATTTTATTTTCACTTTTCAGGTGAGGAAATAGAACCTTAGTAAGTTTACACAACTGGATAAATTGGTAGAACTGGAACTTGAAACTTAAGTTGTTTAGTTTTCAAACCAGTCCTCCTTCTTTGTGACATTATGAGTAAAGTATTTAATCTGGCAAACTACTTCAGATATTTTTGGGAGAAAACTGTATGGAATATAATTCAAATGATATTAGCTACTGGAGTTTCAGTTAGATGATTCTGCACTGAGAAAAAGAAAATAATGAGTAGTAGCAATATAGGAAAACAGAGCAGCGTTCAGAAAGTTTGCATTAAAGCATCACCAGACGCAGATGTAGAGAATGGACTTGAGAACACGGGGAGGGGGAAGGGTAAGCTGGGACGAAGTGAGAGAGTGGCATGGACATATATACACTACCAAACGTAAAATAGATAGCTAGTGGGAAGCAGCCGCATAGCACAGGGAGCTCAGCTCGGTGCTTTGTGATCACCTAGAGGGGTGGGATAAGGAGGGTGAGAGGAAAATGCAAGAGGGAGGAGATATGGGGATGTATGTATACGTATAGCTGAGTCACTTTGTAATACAGCAGAAACTAACACACCACTGTAAAGCAATTATACTCCAATAAAGATGTTTAAAAAAAAAATGCATCACCACTAGCTTGGCTATTTTTCTATTCAAATATATTTATAATCTGGTTCCTATCCAAAGCACACATTTCCAATATTACTCATATATGAATAATAGTATAAGTTTTGAATATTTGGAAGGATGACACAAGGAATAATGGTGATCATTTTTTAAACTTAAAATTTCTTAGAAACATAATATATAAATACTTTAATATGAGTTTTACATAGGTTCATTATAAAAATAAAAACATTCACTGCTTTTTACCCCTTTTACCCATGTTCCATATTAAAAATTTTATAGCACCTCTTAGGCAATTATCTCAAAAACAAATTATTAAAAATTTCTACATTTCTAAATATAAAATTTTTCTTCATTAATCTTGTTAACAGTAAAACTACTTAATCTCATTTCTCATTTTATGAAATTGTTAATTTAGCAAACAAAATTTACCTAAAATTTCCTACTCTAACTTTTAATTGCCTAATTTATTTTAATAATTCTTACAGCTCAAACTATATTTTAAAACTTTGGGAAATAATAAACATTCAACACATTTTAATATTAATAGTTATCATCTTATAGATACTTACGATGCAGCAACAGTATGCTAAATACTTTCCATGTGTGCTCTCATTTACCCTCATAATCACTTCACAGGCAAAGAAGAGAGAGGCTTATTGAGTACAAATCCAAATTGGTTTGAATCCAAATCCTATGCTGTTTATTATTGCATTTGATTTGGTGTTTTATGTTTTTCTTCTACAATACTTAAAATATTCTTCATTTGTGTCTGACAGTTCACTGGCAGCTAGTAGATAAAGAGAAACTGTGGGATTTACTGGATTTTAAAGATTTTCTTCCCAATTAAATGATGGTATGTATGTGTGTGTAGCTTGTGAAGGAGAAAAAGAGAATATGCAAAAGGTTGAATAAAATTTTTCCTAACGTATACTTAGCTTTATAATTCCACAAACTTTCTCATTGAACAGTGGCAGATATTTTGAGTTTAAAAAAAAAAGGTAATTGTTTATTTCTTCATCTCTGGAGTAGAAACTTCTTGGCAAGATGGATCATTTAGGTAGCTCACAGCTGTTTGCATTTTGAAACTCTCTGGAAATCTCCCTAGAGTGATTTACAAATTTTGTAGAACATTCTGTTGAGAATAGGGAATACGTTAAAAAAAAAAATGGACTTTTGAAGGTCAAAATTCTTGCTTTCTGATTCCAAAAATTGACTAAGAAGGAAGTATTGAATAGTTTCCTCTGACTTCTAACTTGAGAGCACCTGCAGCTTAAGAAAGAGAGGTCAGTAAATTGGAATTACACTCTTTATGAAAATACAGATTAAGTATGGATTAAAACCCCAAAGACACTCAGGTTCATAACTGACTTAGCTGATATTATCTCATGATAAATGGAGAAGAGCAAATTATCAGTAGTGTTGACAGAAATGGCTTAATTTTGGTTCAACTGAATTTGCTTAAAACTTATTAGTTAGAATAAACTGTAGATTGAAATAAAATATTTTGGTACTTGAAATGATTTATGCTTCACTAAATTTTGCTAGCTCTTTCAAGAATTATTAGAAAAAGAGATTAAATACTTTATCATAAGCAGAAGCCAAATGTTAAGGCATTCAGAATCTTCCAAAGTGAGTGGGCCCCCCTGTAAAGTAGTAACTTGGAAGCTTGTCATAAAAAACTTCTGTTGTTTATGGACTAATCAGGCACTGAAAAAGGAAATCTGTTGCAGGTGTAGTCAGTTTAGATAAGGCAAGCTGCATCCATACAGGCTAGTTTTGGAGGAATATAGCAGACCACTGAAAATGACTTCCTTAATCTACATGGAATGTGGTTATTACCAACAGAAGAGCCTGGCCAGTGTTGACTTTTGTTTTTTAGTCACAGAACATCTTCACATTTGTTTTGGCTTACCATGTATCGGTGTTGGAGGCTTTAAAATAGAGAACATTTTTATAAACTTCTAAAATGCCAAACTGGAAGAATTTTTATAAGCAGTCAAGTCCAAAACACTATTTCTAAATATGAGTAAATGTGGGGTAAACAAATTAGATGACAAACAAATTCATCCACCAGGTAGTGTCAGTATTTGTATAATAAACAATATCTCTTAGTTCACACTTCAGAACTTTTCCTCACAGCCTCTGATGGAAAGTGAAAGCCTTAAACAACTTTACATTTATTTTAGTTAACATCTATTTTTCAACTAAGCACTCCAGGCACATAATAGAAAGATCAATTAGTACTAAATGTGTATAACAAGTAAAGAGCTATTCCTCATCCCTCAGACTTCCACATCCAACTTTTTTCTGGCTTCCTTCCATTCTTGCCGTTGAGAAGCACAATTCTTTTTTTTTTTTTTCTGCTTCTCTGTATGTGACCTATTCCTCCATATTTTCCCCTGTTCTTTAGAATTTTCTCTTCATCTGTAGTGTTAGAAATTTCGTGTGTGCGCGTGTGTGTGTGTATGTGTAGGGAGTGTGCTGGGTAGGTTTCCCTTTGTTGAATACAATATCCCATTTCAATAAAGGAAACATGTTATTAGTTCTATAAAATTTCCCTCCCCTCAATTTTATCTCTTCTATTTTTGTAGAACTTCTGTTACAACAAGGTTGGGCTCTTGAATTGAATTCCTAATTTTCTTACTCTTTTTTTCTCTCCCATTTTCCTTTTCTATGGCTTTTTCCTTCTATAGCTTTTTTCTATAGAAGGAAATATCTGTAGATATTTTCATCACTTTTCTCTCAAATTTCTTAATTTTAAAAATGTTTATTGTATTTTAGTGTTTTTTCTTCATAATCTAGTGTTCTTATTCTGTTCTTTCTCTGCAAATACTAATTATAAGGGTTACAATAAATGGAAAGGTATTTAGCTTTTTTTACATCCCTCAATAACATATTGAATTTTTCTGTGGGGTTTTTCTATAAAAGTCATTTACACATCTTTTGTGGGATTTACTGTTAAGTAGATTAGGGTTTTTGTTCTATTGTCACTAGTATGTATTTTCTGTTTTTCTTTTTTTTAATTTATTTTAAATTTTACTGCTATTTTCCTATTTAGCCTACAGAAATACTATCGATTTCATATGTTAAAATTGCATTAAGTAATCTTGCTGAACTCCAGTGTTCTGTTGTTTTAGATTCTCTTGGATTTTCAATTATGACAAGCATATTATATGCAAATAACTGTAATATCATGGTAATATTTATACCTAATTTCTGTTTCTTGTCTTTTTGCTTTGACTGTAAAACTAAGACAGCCTGGATATGTTAATAGCAATGGTAATAGAGAGCATCTTGCTCCTGTTCCTGAGTTTAACGATTATGTTTCTAAAATTTTATCCCGAAATATTATATGATTTTTGGTAGATATCCTTTACCAGATTAAGGAAGGTCTCTTCTCCTTAATTTGCTAAATTTTTAAATCATAAAACAAGTATCAAATTTAATCAAATGATTTTTCTTTATCTATTGAAAATGATAATTTGGCTTATACTTTTTGTTAATATTTTTTCATTACATTAAACAACAATCGCATTTGAACCATCTTTATATTTCTTGTAAATCATCAGTATTATTGGTTTTTCCTTTTGCCTCAAATAACAATATGGCTCAGTTACCCTGCCTTTAAAAAAATTTTATATTTTCATCCTGGATATTTGCTTTATTTTTGATTTAAAAAAATACTACATTACAGTATACTTATCTTGGTTACTGAGTTTGTTTATGTCCCTTCAAATTTTGTGCCTGAGGCAAGTGTCTCACTTGTCTCACTCTACTCCCAGCCCTGCCAGTCAGATCACATATTTCAGATAGTGCTGATACCAACCAGATATTTGGGAGTAAATTTGTGAATCAATCCTGGTCAGTCAGAAAGTTACATTTCTCTAAACATGGCATTTGGCTCAAGGCTGGCCATAAGACATTTGGGTCAAAGAGAGGGAGGCCAGGATTTGTTTTTGTTTTTAAGTTAAGGTTTTATTATTATTATTACTGCTACTACTACTATTATTATTATTAAAGCAGTTTTAGATTCACAGCAAAATTGAAGGAAAGGTACAGAGTTTTCCCATATCTCCTCTGCCATAACACATGCATAGCCTCTCCCATTATCATTATCCCTGACCAGAATGTTACATTAGTTACAGTTGATGAACCTACATTGACACATGATCACCCAAGGTCCATAGTTTACATTATGGTTCACTCTTGCTGTTGTACATTCTATGTTTGGACAATATATAATGACATGTATCCATCATTATGGTATCATACAGAGTATTTTCACTGCCCCCCAAATCCTCTGTGCTCTGTCTATTCATCTCTTCCTCCCCAGTGCCCCCAAACCCTGGTAACCACTGATATTTTTACTGTCTCCATAGTTTTGCCTGTTCTAGGCAAATGCCATATATTTGGAACCATACAATATGTAGCTTTTTCAGATTGGCTTTTTTCACTTAGTAATATGCACTAAGGTTCCTCCATGTCTTTCCATGGCTTAGTAGTTCATTTCTTTTTCGTGCTGAATAATATCACATTGTCTAGATGTAACAGAGTTTATCCATTCATCTACTGAAGCACATCTTAGTTGCTGCCAAGTTTTGGCAATCATGAATAAAATTGCTATAAGTATCTGTGTGCAAGTTCTTATGTGAACATACATTTTCAACTCCTTTGGGAACACCAAGGAGCATGATTACTGGATGGTGTAGTAAGAGTATGTTTAGTTTTGTAAGAAATTGCCACAGCAATTTCAAAGTAGCTATACTGTTTTGCATTCCTACCAGCAATGAATGAGTTGCTCTTGCTTTACCACATCTTTTCCAGCTGTTGGTGGTGTCAGTGTACCTTATTCAACCATCCTAATAACGTGTGTAGCTCACTGTTGTTTTAATTTGCATTTCCATGGTGACATATGATGTAGAGCATCTTTTCATAAGCCTGTTTGCCATCTGTATATCTTCTTTGAGGTGTCCATTAAGGTCTTTGACCCATTTTTAATAGGGTTATTTATTTTCTTATTGTTGAGATTTAAGAGTTCTTTGTATATTTTGGATAACAGTCCTTTATCCAATGTATGTTTTGAAAATATTTTCTCGCAGTCTGTAGCTTGCCTTCTAAGCTCTTGATATTTTGCAGAGCAGAAGCTTTTAATTTTAATGAAATCTAGCTTATCAATTATTTCTTTCATGGATCATGCCCGAGGTCAGGACTTTATTTCAATTCTTTGAGGTAAGAGAGTACAAACTTTTCTAGAAAACTTTACTCTGAGAGGATGTGGGACTTAAATTCTGGAAGTCATCTTGAAATCCTGTGAGATTAGAAAATAAAGGCAAAAAATGTTGGGCAGCAGAATCAGAGGTGAAGATAGATTGAATTCTGATGACAATATGAGGCCCTGAATCCAACCATAATGCAGTCAGATACCTTTGACTTTTTCAATTTTGTGATAAAAAATATCCCTGTTTTGTTTCAGACTGTGTGGGCCAGAATTTTTCTCATTTGTAAGCAAATTGATGAGATCATACCTGTTGTCCTAAAGCTCTATTTTATTTATTGTTACGTTATATGATTAAATGCCTGTGCACCTCTCTCTCTTTGGTAAGATGAATTATCATGTATTATTACTCCCTTTAAAAGTGGTCTGAATAACCCTAGCCAAGACTTCAGCTATGTGGTTAGAATAGTTCAGAGGTTGGGCCTGAGCGGCTGACAAGATCAAGGTTTCCTGTTCTGCAAAGCAGAATGCAGGGAAGGCAACTAAGATGTGTCCATGTTCAAGTCCTTGAGAAAGAACTAAAAGTCAAAAATTGGAGAAAGTAAATACAAATGCTAATTTCATAAAAACCAGACAAGAGCAGGAAGAGCTGGTGAAAAAATCAGAAAGTCCCCTAATTAGTTGGTTACTTTAATGTCATTTTCTTCCTTCTTCTGGTATAAAAATTGGACAGGCCACCTTCAATAGTCAGGATCGGAAGTCATTTATATAATATATTGTCATATGATATATATTTAAATATATTTGTACAATTATATGAGATGATTGGTAGAAATATATATGGAATGAATTAAATGTAGAATATATGGATTATAAGGCATAGCACACTAATTTGCTGAGTAAGAAATCATAACACATGGATGCCCATTTATAACTGAAAGGATTATTAGCAAATTCCAATTAAAGGAGGTAAGTAGAGTGGAGCTTGTGGAATAATTTTTTTCTTTGTCTTAGAACTCTTTATCTTTGGAATAACTGAAGAGCATTAATTTTTATTTTTTGAAGTATAAAAAACTCATGAGTATAACAGTCATACTTTACTATTCAGGATAATATATTTTATTTCTTATACTGTAAAAAATAAAATCATTTGAGCAATTTTCAGCATACATGGTTAATTTTGAACAGAGAATAAACAAAGTCGGTAAATAAGCATTATATGCTGTATAATGTAATTCTATATAAAATTCACAGTTAGATGCATTTGATTATGCAAAATAAGGGAAAACAATACCACCAGTGACAATCTTATTTAAACACGGTAAACATAATATTCACATGCATTAAACATTGCAAACCATCTCTCAGTGTGTGTCTTTCTTGACTAAGTAATGAAGCCATGAATAGTTGGCGAAAACAGTCAACTCACCAATGTGCTGTTTATATGTCCTTGGTAGCAACTTGCAACTTGACCTAGGGAGACTTTACCCTTTATTTAAAGCTATTGCTATCCATGTATAAAAGACAACAGGAATATTTCACAAGAGATTTTGATTTCCAAAAGTTCCAAATTCCACAGCAGAGACTCAGTTTAAGGCAGTTACTTATGTATGAATATTTGAAATCAAGATAGAGAAATTTTCTTAAGTGAACAAATTGACACTATTTTGCAATGATATAATTTTTATGCCATAGGGTGTATATTAGGACTTTTCATATTATGCCTCAAAATACAGTGATTTTATAGTTCACATCAGCTGTACCCTGACTTCACATGAATTGTCTGGAGGGGATCATATTTTTAAATAAAAAATCAGCATGAATAAGTAATCAAACATATATTCAGTGATCAGTGAATACCACTTTAAATTGAAATAGTCATGAAAGAGTAGTGTAGGTAAGTGCAAAAATATATATAAATATATCAAAATTGGGGGATGGGGTGGGGTTAAGTACCAATTACTGAGTCATCGAAGGATTTTGAGTGGTAGAGAAATATATGAATTAATTCTTAAGTGGTTGCCAAGGTTTGGGGAAGGAAAAGAAGTGAATAGGTAGAGCAAAGAGGATTTTGAGGACAGTGAAAATACTTCGTTTGATACTATAAATGGTGGAATCATGTCATTACACATTTGTCCCAACCCATAGAATGTACACCAAGAGTGAACTATAACGTAAACTATGGACGTAGAATGATTATGTTTTGTCAATGTAGTTTCATCAGTTGTAATAAATGTCCCACTCTGTTGTAGGATGTTGATAATGGTGGAGGCCATGCATGTGTAGGGTCAAGAGTTATTTGGGAAATCTTGAAATGTCCTCTCAATTTTGCTGTGAACCTAAAAGTGCTCTAAAAAAATAAAGCTTAAGGGAAAATTTTAAAAAGAAAAGAATTAAATTAATAATGATATGAAGAATGAAGTAGATGTAAAAAGCCTGGGAGTTAGATGAACTTTATGAAGAAGGAAGCGTTAGTGTTTAGAAACTGATTGGAAGTAGTATATGAGGGAAAATAGGAAATCAAAATGGGTTCAAACTTTCAAGTCTGAGGAGCAGGCAGAATTACGATACTATTGCTAGAGAGAAGTAATTAAGCTAAACTAAATGGATAAAGTAGTTAGTTGTTTCTAGATGACAAGTTCAAATTTTAATGTGAAATTTGAAGTGAATATCATAGAATCTGAAATATCTAGAAGGCTGTTGAGATGTCAGACTGTACATGACTCAGCAGAGAAGGAAAGGTATAGATCTGGATAAAGTGAATTAACTCCAGAGAAATGTTAGTTAAAAGCCTGAGAGTGAATAACACATATGTTTTCTAGTAGAATCTTCCTTGCTGATAATTTTCTCTTCCTTTTCTACAGAAATAACATGACTTTTTTTTTTTTTTTTTTTTTTTTTTTTTGGTTTGGGGGCCTCCTCCTTTTTGGGCG
>NW_006799230.1:630792-637102 GCF_000442215.2 Lipotes vexillifer | reverse complement strand
CCTGCGTCCCCTGCATCGGCAGGCGGACTCTCAACCACTGCGCCACCAGGGAAGCCCCCATGACTTTGTTTTAAAAGCACGAATTACTGGTTGCTTTGTGTGCAAAGCCTAATTATAAATGAATAGGTTTCAGGAGTTTTAAATATACTTGCTATTTTTGGTAAGAGAAAAGTTTGTCAAGCAATAAAATTAGGAAGTACATAAACAATTTCCTTTTGATTGCCACTAAGAAATTCCCTTTCCCACCAAGTTTTTTCTTATCATGATCTGTATTTAACACACAGCTATTCAGCCATCTTTACTCATATGATGAGCCATAAGCAAATAAAAGTTACATCAATCAAAATCAGGCAGGCACATGACGTAGAGTTGACTTTCTTTGTTCAGATATGGTTTGGCTCAAGATTGTTCGAGGTACTGGTTAATGCAAAAGGAGAAAAAGTATGTCTAGGGAGGGAATCACATGACAGAATTCTGTTATTACCAGCTTTTTCCAAATGAGTGATCTTTCCAAATTGAGTGATCTTTATCAGAAGATGCTTGCCACTATTTTAGACGTGAAACCCCCAAACCGCTTGATCTTTAATAGTTGTATTTCTTAACCTGGACATAGGCTATAAAAATATAATTGTATACATGATCAAAACAAATAAGTGACAACATATTCTCAAATAGGATGATCACCAAATGGTAAAATGGACTGATTTGATGTCAGTTGTAATGATAAATTGTAGTTAAATGGCAGATAGTTAGAAAGGGATTGAGAGAATAATAAGTTCATAGTAGACAGTTAATAAGTTATAGCCATAGAATAAGCAATTTGACCAGATAAGTAAAGGAACTCTGATGCAAATACATTAATAGCAGGTAATATATGCATAGAAAATTCATGACAAATTCATTAAAAAGATTTCAGGAGAGAAAAAATAGGAATCATAATGAAAAGTTTTATCCAAAATATTTAGTAGAAATAATGTTGTAATATAACAAATTTATATCTTTTTAACAAAAATTTCTTCATATACTATTTTTACTGGCTGCTTCTTTCTTTTTCTTTTGGTTTTAATTAATCCCCCTTTTGATATTCTTTGGATGAAACCTAAAAGGAAGATAAATAAATTTATGCATGATAAAGTAACAACATAATAAAACATTTAATCTAAAATTTCTTCAAATTATCTTTTAATGTTTAAAACCAAAAAACATGTAATTGGTTTTAAAGTCTTTAATTTGTCTATATCTTTGTGTAAACAACCTCTTTCTAAGGATGTCACTTTGCATAAATGGGTAAACGTTATTGTTTTTTATTATTCACCTTGAGCTACAAAATAATACTCATTTTATTAAAGTGGACATGTGTCTATGTGGAGTTATAGATGATTTTTATTTACATATTAATACTCTATAAATATGCAACATTTTTATTGTCAGAAGAAAATAAATACATTAAAGTTTTGTGCATTAGAAAGCTTAAAGATATTTTGGTATAATCCTTTAAAATGAAAGCTTAGTATGTAAATATTAAAAGAATAAAATATTTTGTTTAAAATTGATTTTCTTCTATGAAGACACATTAAAAGGAGTTACAGTTAACATATCTGGCAATATTATCAAAATGTAGTTGAAAAGGGGACACTTAGTTAAATCATAATACTGTTTCTTATCATAAATAGAACTCATTTCATACTTTCATAGATTAAAATTCATTCATAATTTCAATATAATATTATCTTAAACACTAGTGAATTAATAGGAAGAATGTCCTCTATACCTTTTTTACAAGTCTTAAGACATGCTTTTTTAGAGGTAAAATTGTTTTCATTCCCTCCACATCCACTGTACTTAAATGGGCGGCATTTCCCAATGATTGAATTGTAGTAGAATCTACTCTCATTGGCTTGACATAATCCTCTGTCTGCTGGGCTCAGACACCAGGAGGGGCCATAAAATTCTAAAAACATCAGGAAAACATGGTAAGCCATACATGATAGTTAATCTGAAACTTTCATATTTATTGTTTATAGATTAGTCTTGTGGCATGTTTATGTAAAACAGTAATCTGAATGAATTAAAGTAACAAAATTCATGTATTTCAATTCCAGGAAAATGTTTAACCAATCTCCAAGTGTCCACTATACTGACACCTTTCTCCAATAAATGTAAAAGTAGGTACATTTGTTAAAGGAAAGTGCCGGGATTACTCTTTATGTGACAAAACTAGTTGTACATAATACAAACAACCACTATTCAACAATTTAATTTGTGAAAATTTATTAACCATATCAATTTTTTAAAAAATTATCATTGTTTACATATCATTTGTTCATGAGTATTCAACTTTGCAAAAAAAGTCCTGATGAGCAAAATCCTTACTCATTGTATGACACAAACTGAAGCTGAGAAAGAGTTCTTTCCCTGACTAAAGTTCTGAATGATATAACATATCACAATTTAAAGCGCAGGGAATCAGGAATAGCAAATTCTAACCTTACGCTTTGGAAAAGGAGCTCAGAAGACATGATCTGGCTTAGTAATAAAGTTTTCTTGTGAATTGAACCATCAGTTCTAGATGAGTTAGATATTTTTGCAAAGGAAGGAATATTGCTAAAGGCAGGAAAGATCAAACATTTACAGGTTTAAACCAGACAGACAGGCTGGTCTGTCAATGGGACCAACCACTTTCAAAAACAGAAGGAAAAAAAACATGCAATTAGGGTAATGAAAGGATAACTCATTTCCTTAAGGCAAAGCAGAAAAATGGTTTCAGCCCAATGATAATTTTTAGCTCTTTCTGGAATTCCTGTCAGTGAGGGGAAGCTGGTACTCTTCAGTAGCAGAGCTAAACTGCTTGATATTATTGGTAAATCAATGCTGCAGGTAAATTGGTGGATGGTGAGGAATCAATAAAAGAGAGCTTTGGTGGCTTTGCCAAATAGTGAGATGTGGTACAGCAAATGCAGATGAAGAGGATTTGCTAAATGTACATCATTGGCAGAAAATAGAACTTTGAGGAATCCAGTAGCAATGAAGGCGAATAGGTTGTGCAAAAAAGCAAGAAGTGGTTTGATGGCAAGTGAACCCCAGGTGGATAGACTAAAAGAGAAATAAAACAATTTGAGAAAAAAATGAGAAAGATCTTAAATTGATAAACACAATTTTATAATCTCCTGCCTTCTATGTATTTAAATATTAGAGTGTCTTGATATAACGTCTCATGTAAAGAGAAATTCTGGAACATATGAGAGAAGCAGTGGGAATACTATGGGAAGAATTTATGACAAAACATTTTAGGTGATATTTTGTGTCAATTCAAGAACTGAAATCACGTTAAAAATTTTTGTATTATTTAGTCTTTGACTAGGTGTGTAGACACTGATTTTTTTTTTTTTTTTTTTTTGCGGTACGCGGGCCTTTCACTGTTGTGGCCTCTCCCGTTGTGGAACACAGGCTCCAGACACGCAGGCTCAGCGGCCATGGCTCACGGGCCTAGCCGCTCCGCGGCATGTGGGATCTTCCCGGACCGGGGCACGAATCTGTGTCCCCTGCATCGGCAGGCGGACTCTCAACCACTGCGCCACCAGGGAAGCCCTAGACACTGATTTGAAAAGAAATTCCTAGGGTCTATAAAACATCATTCAAAATCATGTAGCCTAATTTATGTTTGGCCTCACCCCATTTGGGGGTTACAGTGCATGATTATTTCCATCATAAATCAAATTTAAAATGTGCTTGGTGAGAATGTGTGCTTAATTTTTTAGAAAATGTCAAGGTCTTTTTGCCCCAACAATGGCTCAAGTAAGAGGAAATTTCTAATAACCTAGCAGAGATATGTTGTAATTGAGTCCAATATTGTGCAAGCTTTTCCAATAGGTATGTTGTGGATTCTCATTAATCCACAGCCAAGAATATGAGATGATGAGATGGTTATCAGTTGCCACCATTTCTAATTCCATGAGTCATCCAAAGTCATCACCTATGTTCAGAAACAAATGAAATACCCCACAAGCAATTAGCCTGATTTGAGAAACAGAGAAAACAGAGGAAATTGCTATTCTTTGAAAAATTATCCTCAGAAAGCACCCACAGATGCTTCATAGTATATGTGTAAGTATGATGATATGGTTTATACATCAATTTCACTTTAGCATTTTGTACACAAGATGTCATTAGCCCACAGTAAGTTGAAAATAATAATATGGATGTACTTGTAAGTTGTACACTTCTTTTCAAATGTTAGTTATTATGTCTTAATAGCAATGCCCTACCTAAAGTTCCTTATTCCGGGACAGAGAGGGTTTTCTGATGACAGGGAGCAAAATCATCCTTCTTTTTGCTTACAATCTAGAGTAAAACTGGCCCCATAACAAAATCAATGCCATTTCAACTTGAGCAAAAGTTGGCTTGGTATATCTGGGGCTACGGTCCCTAGATTAAAGGTAACAAGGGATGTTATCACAGGCCAGGAGCCTCAAACATTATGTGAAAGCTAGAACCAAAATGATCTCTCCAGTGGGATCTGAAACCATGGAGCATACACCACAGTTTTGGTGGAGAGATGTACGGGAGCGTCTGTATTCCTTTGGCGACCCAGTCTTCCAACAGTTTGCCACTGACCAAATCTACTCAGAAGCCAAAGAAAGAGCATGAAGAAGGCAGAGGATTAGTTTGAAAGCAAACAGACAGTTGACAGCACAGATCCATCAAAAAGAGTTTTTCTACCTGTTAAATTGTACCAGGCATCAGATTGCCTCTACCCAAAACTCTTTGTGACTTGTGAATCAGAGGATGTGTGGAATGCTGCTTTCTGACAGCCTGGCATCTGGTGTGCAGACTTGAATTGTCCCTCTTACCAGATAGCAGCTCCTACTCAGAAAGTGTCTGTCCATGACTGACCCGATGACAGCTGTTTGTCTATCTCATTTATTTGTCCTGTTTTAATCACTACCTACACAGATCATCAAACACAACTCACATTTGACCCAGGTCAATATAGAGAAGTAAGAATATTTTGATTAGGGGGTTAAAGCTTGAAATTAATCACTAAGATTGTTGTATTTTAAATTTTAAAAATTATGTATTTAACAATGCAATAAATTATCATCAGTTGGGGAGTCTTCATAATGTCATTACTCTTCAGAAACATGAATTATACCCACTACATTAACTAATCTATTTCTCCTAAAGTCATTTAAACTCTAAGCAGTTAAGACTATCATTGGATTATTTTAGCATAAACAACAGAATTAAAATAATGAAGCAGATGGTTTCTCAAGGACATTTTAGCTCCAAGGATTTTTTGGGTCCTTGATTATCATCTGATTCAATCTCCAAAGGTGAGGAAATAGAAATATTTTTGCCCCCTGTGAGGAGATAAGCTTGACTGTTTTCAATTAATATGTTTATTCTAGATAAACATAGGCACTCACGTATTCCAAATCCAGACTTTGATATCTACAGTGAAAGAAAATATAAAGATTTTGAAGTAGGTGCACAATGTGATATTTTGGTCTAGATTATAATTATTCACAGAAATTTAAGATCGAATAAAAAGACGCTAACCTGACTTCTGTTCTTTTCCAAAGTAATTTAATAACCAAATGCATTCTGTCTTGATCTCGCCATTAATAACAATTTGGGTAGCTTCCATTTAGAGGGTCTATGATAGATTTCAGAATTCAGGATCCACTTATATTCTGCCAGGAACTGCCATGATGTAGTATGACTGGTAAACTATAAGGTGAGGCTCCAGAGCCAGTTTTATATGTAAAGTGCCTTATGCAATTGCTTTGAAACTTATACACTAAACTTTGAATTTTGTACTCACTTGAATCTTTACTATGGTGTCTCTCTTACTGTCCCATTTTACATGCCTATATTTAGGCTTTTATTTTACCAACGAACTTAGGTTTTAGGGACTACCTCATCACTTGTTGAACAAATTATTTTTTGTCTTCTGAGATTGTTTTAGGGAATTGAATAACAAGTCTTTCCTTTGAACAACAAATTCTTTTTTCCCATAATTTTATTGTGAAGAAAAATATAAAGATTTTTATTTTCTAATTATACTTTATCATTGTAAAATGTGGAAATAATATAAAAGTATGACAAATATGAAACAAAAGTTCTCCATAATTTGACCCTTGCCCTTTAAACCACCACCAGTGGTTTGGGAATATCTTCCCCCAAATCGTTTGCATATGCAAATATATTAGTATACTGTTCTGTCTCATTATTATATTTGATAATATTTTCTGGCTTGTTTCCACATTCCTTCATCTGCATACCTCATTCTTTTTTTTTTTTTTTTTTT
>NW_006799230.1:604131-630409 GCF_000442215.2 Lipotes vexillifer | reverse complement strand
TTTTGCGGTACACGGGCCTCTCACTGTTGTGCCCTCTCCCGTTGCGGAGCACAGGCTCCGGATGCGCAGGCTCAGCGGCCATGGCTCACGGGCCCAGCCGCTCCGTGGCATGTGGGATCTTTCCGGACCGGGGCACGAACCCGTGTCCCCTGCATCGGCAGGCGGACTCTCAACCACTGCGCCACCAAGGAAGCCCTACTACCTCATTCTTTTTAATGTATGCACAGTATTTAATTTTTTGAATTGACTACAGTATATTTAATCCATTATTGTGTATACATAGATTACTTCCGTTTATTTTTTTCAGTTCCAGACAGTGGCTCATGAACATCCTTATATACTGGTTCAGATGTTTCTCGGAGATATTTCTAAAATTAGAATTGTGCAAAAGCTATATTCAATTTATAATTTGGTAGATGCTGTTGACTTTTCCACTAAAAGTTTATATAAATTTATACTTTTACAATAGTGTTTAAAAGTGCCTAAACAATTTAACAAAAAGAAAAGTGCCTAAAAATTTTAACAAACTTGGACCTTACTGCATTATATTTACCATTTGTTGCTTTTATTTTCTCTTCATACCCACAAAAGTGGAAGTAATTGCTCATTACTCAAATGTTCTGCAAATTTACAGAACCTAAGGTGCCACTGATTTTAAGATGCACCATTATTTTATGCACTGCTTATAAAGAAAAAAAAAATACAATTCCACTGTTACATACCATAAGTTACAAGTTTCATCATGATCTGAACCATGTTAAAACATGGAAAAATATGTACCTCACAATCAATAAAATATGATAGTTTATCTTTTTGTGTCAACACCCCAAAATTAAGCACATACATATACATATATAAACACACACAAAAAGCTGAGAGGGTATGTAATCAGTGGGAAAGATGATCACTGTAGAGATGTTTTTATGAGGTAGGGAGCTTAGAGTTTACAACTCTGCAAAACAGATTCTTTTGTGCTAAGCCTATTCTATACTGCTGGGGACCCTCCAGAAGCTACTTTTACAGTATTTTATTTACTTCATGATGAGTTGGAAAATAAAAATAGCAAAGAAATAGTAAAAGGAAATATGTTAGAATATTAATGGTGAGTGTCTCCGCGTAATGCAAATATGGCTAATTTTTTCTTCTACTTTTGTATTTTTTGCAAGTTGTCTTCAATTATAATGCTCAAATTATGTAATAATAAAATATATAATAAATAATAGAGATATTATATAATAAAAATATTTTTAGGGGGATCCCAGTGTTATGGGGTCATAAAGAAAGGCTAGAGATTAGGATCTATTTCAGATTAGGAATGAAGAATAAACCTGTCACTTGTAAATTTACTATTTACAGATAGTAAATTTGTACTACAGGGAAAGCATGTATCTCCATTCACTAGGTAGAACTGGTGTTAAATGGGTAGAAACTGACATGCCATATAGAAAAGAGGGCAGGGAATAGGAAAACAAGCACTGTGGAACTTTCTTTTTTCTGTGTGTACTGGGCCACTTAGCTGAGGTTGAAGTGTAAAAGGTAAGCTGCCAGGGCACTTGAAACTGAAAGGTCATGGGGAAATAGACTGTCAGAAACCTTGCCCAGACAATGAAGCCCCACAGATTAAACAGGAGGAAGGGAAATTAGGTAGATATTCATTCGGTTGGATTTCCTTGCCTAGATATTGCCTAATCCATGGACAAAGTTCACAAAACTATTTTCATCCAGGGATTTTTCTAAATAAAGCCACAAAGGAAGAAAGCCATAGTAAAATCACAAATTATGAGACTCTTATGAGTAAACTTATACTAAGATAATTATACCTTATAATACATTAGAAAAACTTTCTTCATATCTGCAACATTGAAACCCCTATAAGATTTTAGTAAAAGCTGAAAAGTAATGCTTATTTAGTCCCTTGATCAGCTTTCAAGAAATTTTAATAAGCAAAGGAGGTAGAGGGAATATAGGTGAAGGAAAGCACAGGTCCGAATATTCCTGGTTTGTTGAGTTACTTCACAAACTCCAAGCTATCTGAAGAGCAGAGTGCATGGAGAGTATAGTGGGACATGAGGCTGGAAAAGCAGATTTAGACAAAATTAAGAAGGTCCTTGAATACTAATATATTTGGTTTTTATGATGTAGACATTAATAAATGACTGAACATATAAAAGGATGAAAGAGACAAATTCTGATCTATCTTTATGCGTGAAACAAACACAACCAGGCATGTGTCAGCTGAATCCAGTAGGGGACTTGCAATAGAGGAGAATATAAGATAACCCTAACTAAAGCAGTTACAGAGGGAATGGCTAAAATTAAGCACCAGAGTGAATGTGGGCAGTGAGACAGCTAGAGAGAAGGTAATTCTAATATTTCTAGACTGGTTGACTTAGAAGATGGAATATTTCTAATGTATTATGAAATATAATTAGAGTATAAAATATAGTCAGTAGTTTCAAAATTTGTCATTTTATCATGGCTTTCCTTCAATGTGGCTTTACTTAGAAAATTCCCTGAGTGAAGACGGAATTGTGAACTATGCCTATGGATTAGCCAGCACCTAGGCAAACAAGTCCAAGACGTTAGATGGAAGATGGAACCCAGGTTTTGAGAAGACAGAAAATTTTAATTTTGACAATCCTTCAGTGCAAGTACAACATCATGACTCTGTCCTCCCTTCATCTATGTATGCCCCTATTTCTCAGGCATGCCTGTAAAAGACAAAACCACCCTCTTATTTATTATTATTAGACTCCCAGTCTGCATGACAAATCCTGTCATATAGAAGACACTCAATTATTATTGAACTGAATCGAAATTTAGAAACATAACAGATCTGTACCTAAAGTCATAAGATAAAGTTGGAAACACAGGTTTGCAAGTCCTCTGATTAGAAATAAGACCCAAAGACACGAAACACCTATTGGTATTTTATAATTATGTTTGAATTTTACAAGTGCTTTATGTTATTTCAGGTAATCATAGTATTAAGTATATTAAATACAGACATTTCAAATCAAGGTTACATACTTTAGTTGTATTAAAAATTATTACTAATACAGTGCATACAAATGATACCCCTGATTATTTTTTCCTGCTTTAAACCTCTGTTGATACTGGATAATCATTGATACCACCATAGTGAAAAATTCAAATATTAATACCTTTGAGCTCTTATTTGTGCTAAACACTGGGTTAAGATAAGTCATTACAGTCTTCCCCGAAATTTTATGAGCTATCACTCTTCACCTATAACAGATGAGGAAACTGAGGCTGAAAGTTGTGTAATTTTTTCAAGGCCACAGAGAGAGTCTGCAATAGCAGAAGTGGAATTTAAACCACATCTTTCTGCCCATAAAGCCAATGTTCTTAGCCACTATGATATGTCTTCTGAAAACTAACTAGAAAATAAAAATAACTGAGCAAATATATTTTAATAATTATCAGGTAAAATGAAAGTTGTCACAACTTATCCTTTATGTTTCATTCTCAAAGTCTCTCTTCTTTGAAGCTCAGATTCAGTATGGCTTAGAAGCTTCTTACCCTCAGTTATGTGAGTGGAGTTGGAATTTATCAAGTTTGTACAGGAGAAATATACCTAATCAAAACAGGTCATCAAACAAGGAGGCTAAAAACAAGTTTTGGGAGTAACAGTGCTGAGCCAAACAGTATTCAGAGAGCTCAAACATTTGAAGGTGAGAATTATTGAGTTGGTATGTTCAACCTGGGCAGATTCTAGAAATAGACCAAAGTTCCAGGATTTTATGCCCTCTCTGATCATATTTAGACTGGCCAGTTGGATCCATTTAATAGCATTAAGAAGTGATAGAAAACTAGAAACCTCATTCTGCTGTGTCCCTAGGAAAGATAAAGTTGAAATTTTCCTAAAATAAACATTTTATATCAATGCTTCTCAAATTCATTCCTGCAAAGATTGTCCAGCATTCAACTAGAAAAAGGGCAAAGACTTACACGCAACATAGAGTAGCACAGGGTTTTCTAACCTATTCCTATTTCATTCCTAACATGTCCTATAGCAGTCCGTACCAAAATCATAATATAGGGATTTTTCCTTTTTAGCCAAAAACATGTGCCATCAAATAAATCAATGAATTAGTATTATTAATTTATTAGTTTGTAGTTTGTATTGTATTCATTTTTGAATAAGTTTTGATTTATAGTTGTGTAATGGTCACATGCCAAAGAAGTTTATTCCTACCATTTTACTTGTTCTTATAAAATTAATGTCATTCAGAATAATTTGGTTTTCAAAATGGAGGTCTGTGAATTTTCTCTTTTAAAGTTATCCATATATTTAGAACCACTTCTCTGAAGGAATCTTATGATGACTGGGGCAAAAAATTTATCCTTGTTAAAACCAGAGATGGTCCAGGAAGAAAAGGATTAGCAAAAGTAGTCAGTGGTCACCTAGAGTGACTATATTCAGATGGCAGCACTCTTGGCAGAGATGAAGTGCCACATTTTTGTTTCTCACCAGATCTCCTGCCAAGAAATAGTAGGTCTGATGAATCCTTACCACAAGTTATCAATTTTTGTAAAGCCAGCTTGAAGGCACCTGATTCACCACGCAGGAATATTTAGACTATGAGGGAAGTTTCTGTGCTTCTTGGTTTGAGAACACAGTATGAAAAACAGGATACGTCTTTGGGACTATGGAAGCGGGTTGTTGATGAGTGGGGTTTTCCAGAATTGTTGACACTGCTTAGTGATTAACTGTGGTATACAGCTAAGTGTGTAACTCTTTAGTTGATGGAGGTTATTTTCTTTCCAAAAAATTTCCATGGTTGTAATAGTCTCCTTTATGTAACCACATATTCAACGAAAGGCCAAATAGGTGACAACATTCTCTTGCAAATCTGTAAATTGACCATATCAGTAATGGTGTTTGGTGTCAATCAGGCAGTTTCTGAACCTAACACCTCTTCCAGAAGGCTGATAACCAAAAACTTTTAAAAGATGTGTGTGTATGTATGTGTGTGTGTGTGTGTGTGTGTGTGTGTGTGTGTTCACATTTTTTTCACATATATATGGAATCTGGCCACTAGGTCATACAATGAATACAGTCAGGAGAGACATAGAGTTCCAAGTACCCAGATGGCCTTCAGAATACCATCCAATCATTCTCCCTTGACCTGGAGGCAGCCAGGAAGCAACATGGGACTAGGTCAGGTATATACATGTTCATTTTCTTAAATAGCAAGTACCAGACTGGGTTGGCAATAGGCTTTTGAAGTCTACTCAAAGTTTTTCTTTCTGAAATATCATATAGCTGGTGTAGTTCCAAGACAGCTATTAAGAGTTGATATACAGGGGCTTCCCTGGTGGCGCAGTGGTTGAGAGTCCGCCTGCCGATGCAGGAGACATGGGTTCGTGCCCCGGTCCGGGAGGATCCCACATGCCACAGAGCGGCTGGGCCCGTGAGCCATGGCCGCTGAGCCTGCGCGTCCAGAGCCCGTGCTCCGCAACGGGAGAGGCCGCAGCAGTGAGAGGCCCGCGTAGCAAAACAAAAACAAAAACAGTTGATATACAGAAGCAAAGGAAGCTATGAGCAGCAGAAGGATAATCCACTTTTTTCATGAATGAGTCAAGTCCACTCAAAAGGCCCAGTACCAATATGAACACTTGAAAACATTAGTTTTTCTTTGCTAGTTAGATGTTTATCAAAGAGCTATACTGAGAGGAATATATTAACTCTATGCATATAAATATTAAAATTTATTAATAGTATCCTATGAAAGGCATCACATATACCATATAAATATTAAAGAAATACCAAAAAACAATGATTAACATAAGCATAAAATGCTATGTAATCTTAAAATGAATATGGATGCATGAATGCAGATGTTCAGAAAGACTTGGTAAGTGTGATCAGCATTCTTCCAACCGTCATTTGTTCTTTCTGTTGTAACTGTGGATTACAAAATTAATAAATAAAATAAAATTAGTCTTCTATCCTGTGCCTAACAGTGGGATAAACACTAGGGGAGGGAAGTCTACAAAATATATAATCCATAGTCTCTCCCTTCAAAAAACTTGTTATCTAGTCAGTGAGGCAGAGCTGACACATCAAGCAATATTAAATATTAAATGAATCAAAATAAAAAGCCAGGGGAAAGAGAGAGGAAGAAGTCTTCCTTATGGTGGTAAAAAAGCAGCTTAGATATGATGAGGAAGGCCAGTGAGTTTTAGGTGGGAGAAAGCAGTGGATAACTTGTGTTTAATAATAATGAAGAGAGTCGATAATTTGTGTTTAATGACAATATCTATTCTGAATGGACAAAAAACTTTTTTATTTACAGGATAGTGAGACAAAATCTGGAATAGGTAGACAGCTAACAGATAACAAATTTAAGCCAAGTGGATGAGGCTAAATTAACATGGGGAAAAAAATGTATCCATTAAGTTAAAAATCTTTTCTATAAAGCAAGAGAAATATGTAAATTTGCTTGACTCTAATATAATGAATGTATCTAAGTAGGCCAGTCATGTCCAAAAAGGTCATATCTTATACATGTTATATATAGCTCTGATTCTCCATCTCTGTCTTTTATGTCTATACATATACACACATATACATAAAATGTTTTACTTGACTTATGCCTGGTATATGACTATATTAATAATATATGTAGTATATCTGAGTTATAGCTGAACTCTGTGATATCTATTTATTTATCCTCCTTATCTACCTATCTAATGTCTATAAAATCTGGTTTGCCAGAGCTAGTATTAGTTCATGCTTATTTTTTTGGTATATCATGTTCCAACATATTGTGTATTTTAAAAATTGAAATGTTTTAAAATAAAACTATTATTTATCCACCAAAATGACAAACCCAATTTTCTGTCTATATGTATATATTTTAAATAAATAAAAATTTTTTTAGCATTCTCCTTTCATTTCTATTAGCATCCCAGTTTGGTTGACATATGCTTGTGTAATCTAAACATGAAACAGGTTAGACTGAAAATGGAGAAGATGAGAATGGACATTTCATCAGAAAAAGCAATAGAATTTAATGACTGACTAGAACAGAAGTGATCAAAAGAGATTACCAAATGCTCAAGCTGAAATAAATGGAAAAATGGTGGCAGAATTCTGAAAATTTGGAAAGCTGGAAATACTGAAAACTATAAAGAAAAATTTTACAAATAAAATTCATTTGGTTTCAAAGCCCCATGATACCTCTGCCTGCCAATATTCTCAGTTTGTTTCTAGGAAACACATTTGAACTGTTTAAGTTCCCACATATGTATTTAGTTCTACTGTGAATTCTCTTTTAAAGGTTAATTGTAATTTTTTTACTGTATGTGTACTGAAGCACTTATTTGAATAAATAGAGATTTTATAAGTGGCTGAAATACCACCTTTTCCTGCAAATGGGAACTTACAAAGAGTTGTTTTACAGATGAGAAACTAAGGTCTGGGAACTAAGGCTTGTATTGCTCTGAATTACGTGGGTAATAATGATAAATCATACTTATGTAGCACTGAATAGGTTATCAGGTACTGTCCTAAGCAAGTTATGTATATTGACTGATTTCACCTCACAATAAAACCTATGAGGTAAGTACTATATTATTACCATCCTCATTTTTCAGTGGGAAAAAATAAGGTTCTGAGAGGTTAAGAATTATCTTAAGGTTGCACAGCTGGTAAGTGAAAGAAATGGGATCTGAGACCAAGTCTTCAGGCTCAGAGTCATTTCTCTTATCCACTATATTTTAGTGCCAATCCCAGCAGGAAAGTCAAGAAGAACCAGTTGTGACAGTCTTTCATTCTGAAGATCTTACACAAAACTGCATACATTTAGAGATACTGTGTTAGAATTATTTCTCTCCCACATGTACTGAGCACATATTTATTGTAACTACAAGGAGATCCTCACAATTCAGGACAAAAAATCAAAATCAAATAATTTGCTCTCACTTCTGCATAAGGCCATGCTTACAAAACATTTATAAAAATCTCTTTAGGGCTTCCCTGGTGGCGCAGTGGTTGAGAGTCCGCCTGCCGATGCAGGGGACACGAGTTCGTGCCCCGGCCCGGGAAGATCCCCAGTGCCGCGGAGCGGCTGGGCCCGTGAGCCATGGCCGCTGGGCCTGCGCGTCCGGAGCCTGTGCTCCGCAATGGGAGAGGCCACAACAGTGAGAGGCCCGCGTACCGCAAAAACAAAACAAAACGAAACCTCTTTAAGGAAGAGCAAGTTTCAATATTTGAGGTCACCTATGTAGCCTATTAATATTGAAATATGGAAATGAAAGGAGAAAATTAAACCTCAGTTGTGCTTATTAAGCATTCAAATATCTTGAGTCAAGAGGGTTCACTGGAAAAAATATATTCTCATGCTAATTTGCAATATTATGGTTGAGAATAAATAACAATTAAAAAAAATTCCCAAACCATTTTCCAGTAACATTGAACAAAACTTCTAAAATGTTTTTCTATTATCATCAGAAAGAGAAACATTAAAATTATATTTATAAATATTTCACTTAAGAACAATAACACAATCTAGCTATATTTTTGGAATATTCAGATACCTAAGGATTGTTTTTAATGAAAAGAATTTTAAATGAATGCTATTCTATTTGTATTGTGGGGCATATTCTTATTCCTGTACACTGAATCAAAACCTTAAAGGATTTACATCTTTTCAAAAGAACCTAATATCCATGGAGAACCTTACACATTTGCTAAAACATTGAACACGTTTTTACATAAACATAGAACTGTATTATTATAGAACTGTAAATTATTATAAAATGTATTTATATAATTGCAAGCAGTGACAGATGTAATACTTCACTGCTCTAATTGTAAAATCTAAAGACCTGAAGGCATTTTGACTATACTAACTCCCTCTGAAATTTTGCATACGCTTTATGACACTGCAAGTACTATTGGAACACTATTTGAATGCCTACAATTTGAGGAATTTAGTCACTGAAGCATTCATTCATTTTTGAAGACCTCACATTAAAAATAAACACTTTACAGAAAGAAATTTGTACTTTAGATTTCATTCATTAATTCTGATTCTTAGGCTGGGTTGAGGGAGATAAGGAACCGGCGGGATATGGACAGGGAAGACTGAAATGGAGAAGATTGAGTGAGGCATGTACAGAATTTAATTTTCCTTTCACATGACAGTGTTTCAAGTACTGAGAGTATATATAATGTTCTCTCTTAGATCTCACATCTCCTTACACTCTCCAGTCCTTCTAAGTCTCAGTCCAGTGACTTCTAAGGTATGGCATTCAGGGCCGAAGGAAGTCCACAGACATCATCAGGTCAGTGTAGGACTATATTCCTCATTCTAGATAAATCACAGACAACATTTGCAGTCCCTTAAATCCATCTGGGCAGAAGTTTTGCTTGCTTGTTTGTTTTTTGTAAAGAAAGATGCTCAAAGACATTCTGGTTCTGAACCCCATCCATGGCTGGGGTAGAGAACCTGTGCCCCAGACACTATGTCTCTTTCTACCCTAAGGCTGCAATTTTAATAGCCACAGAACTCTCAACACATGCCAACTTTACGTTTAACACTTACATGAACTGCTTCTAAGCAAAATCTCCAATTTCTGAATAAGCACTTGTGATTTTTTAAATTTAGAAAGAACCTTACATTCATCCCATTAACTTTCAACTTTTTAGGTTGTTTCTGTCTAGATATTTGTGGTGTCTGGTTATGTTTTCCAGTATTTTCATTATTTTCCCAGCTCTGCATTTTTTTTTTTTTTTTGCTGTACGCGAGCCTCTCCCGTTGCGGAGCACAGGCTCCGGAAGGCGCAGGCTCAGCAGCCATGGCTCATGGGCCCAGCTGCTCCGCGGCATGTGGGATCTTCCCGAACCGGGGCACAAACCCGTGTCCCCTGCATCGGCAGGCGGACTCTCAACCACTGCGCCACCAGGGAAGCCCTCAGCTCTGCATTTTTGTGAGCATATTTCCTCTATGTTTGTATAAATTTGACAAATATGTTGACAGGACAGAGTCCAGAAAAGTGATCTGCATACATCCAAAAGAAAATTCTCTCAGTGACATAGCCTCACGGATGGTTAGTCACTGAATTCCTAATCTGTCCTGTGACTAACACCAGAGACCTTCTCCAATGCTATGCTCAATTTAAGAACACTTTAGTGTTCTAAACTTTAGGATGCTTTTGACACACTGCTGCCATTACAATGATTTACAATTAGACATTGAAGTTGATAATTCCTAGCATTATTTTATAAGATAAATTTGGTGCAGAGTTAAATATCATGTAAAAGTTTTCATGGGATATGTAATCAAAAGCCTACTACAAAGCATACTTTAAAATAGATTAGGAAAATTATCACTTTTCTGGGAAAAAAGGTCTTAAGCAATTTTGAATCTCAGTATTTCAACACACCTATTATTAAATAACAAAAGTATAATTTTCTAAAAAGCATAGTTCTCATATACATTCTATTTCTATTGTTACCATGATAATATTTTTCTGGCAGCAATTAAAATAAAAGAGAGTCTTACCGAAGAAGCTGGGTACCTTGGTAGGCTGGGGAGTCAAGGAGTCATTATTCACAGCATCAAGCTGGGTTCTATAATCATCCACCTGGAAATCATTCACTGGAAAAAAATACAGCCAATTAAAATAGAAGACATTTTCACAAGCTCATAATTGTACACATAAAGCAAAGCACAGAAGTTGTGTTAAGAAAAGTAGATGTCTAGAAATTTTATTCACATTGGTATGTTAAATTAGTGAACAGTGAATCTTTATATATTTTATATCTCATATATATAAGATATATATATATATCTTTATATATGTATCTTATACTATAATATTTCCACGAGTAACTTTGTGGTTCTTTGTCAAAACAAAAAAGGTAACAATTAATGTTTAAGTCACTCCTTTAATTAATTTTAGGGTCAGATAAAACTGATTTTAGGTGGTAGTTTCTAAAGAACCACATGCTCTCAAATTTTTATAAGCCTAAGGGATTTCAGCAGTCCTACTCTTGTGCCTAAATTGTACTACAGTATTCTCAGAAAGGAAAATTAAATAATGTAACCTAAAAACAATTTCTATGGAAATAATTTCCACTATAAATTTCTTAATTCTCTGTTTCTTAAATAAACTAACATGGTGACTAATTTCTATCAGATTAAGAGTGACTACAGTGGATCTTCATTTGCATGGCTGCAACAAAATCTGGGTAAGCCTGAACATCCTCTAGGATGCCTTATTTTAAAAAGAATGCCTATAAAATGAAGTAAAGGGAGATGAGAAATGAACGTACATGTATCCTCACAGGTGTCCTTGCATTCTTCCAGTGATTCAAAGTTGTTGAGATTGCCAAGGCACCCACCATACTTGAAGCGTTCACACTGCTTTGATTGATTGTTATAAAAATACCTAGTAATATAACCTCGACAGATTCCAGCATCTTCTTCCAAAAAGCAGAAATCTGGCTTTTCTAGAAATTATAAAAATGGCAGAAAGCAATATTCCTTTTTGTTAATAATTGAATTATGTTAATTAAAAATATAAATGGTTAAGTTGAAACTATTTAAGGAGTAAATATGAAAAGATAAAGATAAAAGGTAAAATATAACTTTATCCACAACTATACTATATCTACTGTGACATTTAGAATAAGGGAGTTACAACTGTTGTCATACATTGTGTCTATTGGAATTTCAAATTCTAAATTTCTCATAGTAAATTAGTAGGGCGTTAACTATCAGCTCTTTCATGAACTGAGAGAATAAAAGATATTGGGGTTTTTTTACCCTTGGTTTGGAAGTCCAAAATATTATGGCAAAAATTTGGTTTAATTATTTTTATTAAGCTTATGTGCATCAACATTTAGGAAGGATCTACAAATATTTCTTATTTTTCAGGTATGCAGTCTCATTTAAGTAAACTTTGTTGCTTCATTAGAATGGTTTCAATTTTTTAAAAAGGGAGAAGCTTTGAGGGGTATGGAAGCTTTCATGGCTATACTTAGAAGTTCCTGAATTCTTATGCTGAAAGTAATATCTGTATTAGGTATGACATCCTCCTCCACTGTGTCTCTTATTTTTCTTCCAGGCATTGGAATGACTCCAATAGTGCAGAGGCAGACAGGAAATACATGTTCAGGGATTGGAGAAGCTTTTGAAAAAGTCTAATACCCATTCTTTGATAGTGCTCCAAACCAGGCTAAACATAGCTGTCACAAAAGTTGTACCACTGTGATCTACATTACAAGCCTTGTTTACATGCATACTCTGTAAATAAAAGCAATAAATTATTTTCAAAATTATGATGGTTGCAAGATATATTGGGCTTGAATTTTTTAGGGCAAACCTCCAATTTCCCCATTTTTTTTCCCCTGCAACTATATATTACCATAGTGGCAAAAATGAACAGTAGCATCTTTTCACATCTTAAAGCATCTTGCATTTATCTCAGGGAAGCAATATTCATGAGTGTTTTATTCTAAAAAACAGTGTGTATTTAATAATGTTAATGATTTCTGCAACAGTAGAAAAACGAATCCTCTATGAAAAAATTGTTTTATTAATTAAAACATCCTATTTTAATATAGAGTAAAATATCTATTTTCTACAACTTCTTAAAGTACCAATTTGAAAGTTATTTTGTTCATTGTTTACTGCCTCTTATTTCTTAAGGTGAATGTAACTATTATTCCCATGGTAATAATTTGTGGTTAAGTTTAATATATGGGACAAGGAAAAATCCTACTTCTTTACATTTTTATAATACACCTTATCTTTGATAAAGGAGGCAAGAATATACAATGGAGAAAAGACAGCCTCTTCAATAAGTGGTGCAGGGAAAACTGGACAGCTACATGTAAAAGAATGAAAATAGAACACTCCCTAACACCACACACAAAAGTAAACTTCAAATGGATTAAAGACCTAAATGTAAGGCCAGACACTATAAAACTCTTAGAGGAAAACATAAGCAAAACACTCTATGACATAAATCACAGCAAGATCCTTTTTGACCCACCTCCTAGAGAAGTGGAAATAAAAACAGAAATAAACAAATGGGACCTAATGAAACTTAAAAGCTTTTGCACAGCAAAGGAAACCATAAATGAGACGAAAAGACAACCCTCAGAATGGGAGAAAATATTTGAAAATGAAGCAACTGACAAAGGATTAATCTCCAAAATATACAAGCAGCTCATGCAGCTCAATATCAAAAAAAACAACCCAATCCAAAAATGGGCAGAAGACCTAAATAGACATTTCTCCAAAGAAGACATACAGATTGCCAACAAACACATGAAAGGAAGCTCAACATCACTAATAATTAGAGAAATGCAAATCAAAACTACAATGAGGTATCACCTCACACTGGTCAGAATGGCCATCATCAAAAAATCTAGAAACAATAAATGCTGGAGAGGGTGTGGAGAGAAGGGAACCCTCTTGCACTGTTGGTGGGAATGTAAATTGATACCGCCACTATGGAGAACAGTACAGAGGTTCCTTAAAAAACTAAAAATAGAATTACCATATGACCCAGCAATCCCACTACTGGACATATACCCTGAGAAACCATAATTCAAAAAGAGTCATGTACCACAATGTTCACTGCAGCACTGTTTACAATAGGCAGGACATGGAAGCAACCTAAGTGTCCATCAACAGGTGAATGGATAAAGAAGATGTGGCACATATATATGATGGAATATTACTCAGCCATAAAAAGGAAAGAGATTGAGTTATTTGTAGTGAGGTGGATGGACCTATAGTCTGTCATACAGAGTGAAGTAAATCAGAAAGAAAAAAACAAATACTGTATGCTAACACATATATATGGAATCTATTTTTTAAAAATGGTTCTGAAGAACCTAGGGGCAGGACAGGAATAAAGACACAATCATAGAGAATGGACTTGAGGACACGGGGAGGGGGAAGGGTAAGTTGGGACAAAGTGAGAGAGTGGCATGGACTTATATACACTACCAAATGTAAAATAGATAGCTAGTGGGAAGCAGCCTCATAGCACAGGGAGATCAGCTCAGTGCTTTGTGACCACCTAGAGAAGTGGGATAGGGAGGGTGGGAGGGAGATGCAAGAGGGAGGGGATATGGGGATATATGTATACCTACAGCTGATTCACTTTGTGATACAGCAGAAACTAACAGAACATTGTAAAGCAATTATACTCCAATAAAGATGTTAAAAAAAAAAAAATTTCAGGTGCACCCTGCCCCCCTCCCGCCCCCCAGGCTTCTGACCAACAAGGCTGTAAATCTGAGGTTCCACACACCCCTCTTTGGTTTTGATTAATTTGGCTCACGGAACTCCAGAAAATTTTTCTTACTAGATCACCAGTTTATTACAAAAGGATATAATTCAGGAACAGCAAGGTGGAGGAGATGCACAGGGCAAGGTATGCGGAAGGGGCGGAGCTTCCCTCTCCAGGCATCCACTCTTCCCGAATCTCCCCAAGTTCAACAACCCGGAAATTCCCTGAACTCCGTCCTTTTGTGTTTTTATGGAGGCTTCATTACACAGGCATGAATAATTAAATCATTGGCCACTGGTGGTTGAACTCAACCTCCAGCCCCTCTCTCCTCTCCGGACGTGGTAGAGGGGGCTGGGATTGAAAGTTCCAACCCTCTAATCAAGGGGTTGTTTCCCCTGGCAACCAGCAGCCCCCGCCCCCAACTTAGGAGCTGTCCGGGAAGTCACATCATTAACATAACAAAAGATACCTTTAAGGCTCAAGTCAGGAAATTCCAAGGGTTTTTGGAGCTCTGTGCCAGGGACAACAGGAGGAAGACCAACAATATCTTCATTATAAATCACAATATCACAAACAAGAAACATTCAAACAACCCAACAGTAAAAATAAGCAATGGATTTAAACAGGTAATTCATGAAGATGTTCAACTTCACTCAAAATTAGAACCACACTGAGGCCTAGGTGTCTAGGCCAAGAGAAATGAAATCACATGTGCACACAAAAACTTGAACCCTAATGTACCTAGCAACATTATTCCCAAATGCCAAAAGGTGGAAACAACCCAAATGTCTATCATCTGATAAATGGATAAACAAAATGTGGTCTATCCATATAATGGAATATTATATCCATATAATGGAATATTATCCTGTCATATAAAGGAATGAAGTACTGAGATCTGCTATGACATGGATGAACCTTGACAACATTATGCTGAGGGAAATGAGTCAGACACAGAAATCCATATATTATCCATATATATCCATATATCCATATATTATATGATTTCATTTTTATGAAACATCCAGAATAGGCCAATCTATAGATGCAGAAAGTGGATTAATGGTTGCCCAGGGCTGGGGGAGCTGGAAGAAATGGGGCAGTGTCTGTTAGTGATTACAGAGGTTTTTTTTTGGGCGGGGGTGATAAAAATGTCCTAAAATCGATTATGCTGATGGTTGTACAACACTAAATATACTAAAATTATTAAATTGTGCACTTTAAGTGGCTGAATTGTTTAGCATGTGAATTATATCTCAATAAAGCTGTTTTAAAAAGTTTTATAATATACTGTATTACAAGAGAAAGAAAAATACATTTGATCACTAATTTGATTTGTTTAGGCCTTAGTATGTATTTATGAAATTTTAAATCATATTAACAAATAATATAAGAATTCTATGTTTAACAAAAGGGAGTAGGTAAAAAATATTGCATACAAAGAAGAGAAAACATTAACAAATTATTCTGAAAATATGATTAAGGAATTATACAACTGAAAGTTACCATATTTATATGAGGCCCCATTCTAGGACATACATTTATTTTAGCAGTTGAAATTGCATACTTGTAAAATAATTCTGCTTAGGCCTAAAGTTTAAAAGATCTACGGTCACAAATTAAGAAATTCATTCCCAATATTCCTCAGATAAATAAAGTTCTAATGTTTGTACTGAATCTGCATACACAATCCTTGCTCTAAATTGATGCTCAGTTAAAACCCAGAAGGCAGGCTTTAAGCTATATGCCAACTTCCACAAACCACATGATTTTCACTACTAACTTTTTGAGGCTGCATACTTGGCAATTGTCTTATACAAAACTTTCTCCCAAAAGGGTTGTAAAGAATCCCCATTGTCTTTATAACTGTTCTGATGTGATGTTAGGAAGCATATCACAAAGTTGACTTCAAATCAATATGCTTAAAGGTCTTCATTATGGATTGGTTTTAGCATCTGAACATTTTTTACACATGTGAATAGTATCCATAGCTTTACTTTCTAACTTTCATATATAATATCAAATAAGGATGTTTCAATTCTGAATCATGAAATATAAATTAAGTAGCATCATTTTCTAGTAAGTTTCCCCTGCATATAATTTTTTCCTAAATCTACATTTTTGAAAAAAATATACTAATGTTTAAATGTTGAAGATATCATCTTTTACTTGATGGACAAAAAACCCCTATTTATAAATATGCTGTATTCTTTGATATTACAGAGAAGAAGAATTTCATTTAATTGAAGTATTGAACACTTTTGTAAAAATTAATTCAATATTTATAGAAAGTTATTTTAAAACTTGTAAATAAATACATTTACTTACGTTTGTACAAACTGCTGAATTTATTTTATAAATTTTGATTGAAATTCTGGACAGTAGATTGTCTTAAGCTTATCAGTGAGTTATAGAATTTTTCAGCTCTTTCCCATGTAATTAAATCAAAGTTAGTAAAACTAAAATTCACTTTGAATTATGTAGCTTTTTCATGTCCTGAGTTAAATAATTTGATCTTTTTGTTCAGTATTTTCTCATTTAAATGTAAATGCTGTGAATGGTAATTGAGTGAAGTCAGCTTCTAGACCTTTATTAAAAGGAGCATGTCTTTCTTCATCTCTTGTAACATTTTTCTTGTATTGATAATAATATATTCACCAAAAAGTAATTCTTTTTAGTTAAAAACTATAAATAATTTAAATCACAAAATCAAAAATATGCAAATGCTAAATAATGTTGACAAAAGCAATTATTTATTGTTAAATATCTCCACTTATTTTTGCATACAGGCTGTTGACAACCCAAAGGCATATATATATTCAGGGTAATACTGGACGAAACTTGCTAAGGCCACACAATGCTGAGATTATGAAAGGATTAGAGATCTGAGAAATAAAGTAAGAACAGCAACATCTAAATCACTATTTTGGGGATGTTAAAATAGCGTGTGCATGGCTCTGGATTGTTACTGATCTAATACCAGATATCACACTGAATTAGAATGAGTAAACACAGTGTTTGAAGTCTTCCCTTACCAAATATCATGTATGTTATTTCTACGTTTTCATTATATGCACTGAAACAAAACACCATTTCAAAGATCACATGGATTTATGATAAATCTCATAGCAGAGAAAGCTAAGAATTGAATTGCCAATTGCCTTATGTAAATGCTACTAATGAGAATACAAATGAACATTCACCTTTTTGCAATGTTGTCTTTGTCCTTCTAGTTTTCTTTGGATAATCTGCAAGTAAAACAGTATATATGTATCAATTACCACAATTTACAATATAATGTTATGACTTTCAATTTAACAAACTAGGGTGATATGTTTATTACTATTAAAATTATTCTTATACAGAATGTCAATAAATAAATTTCTTATTTGCTCTAAAGATTAAATTATTACAGTATAACCATGGAGTCACCTACATTTTAATATAATAATGTCTCAAAAACTATTTTAAAACTTTCTAACACATTTACAAAAATAATAATTCATGGTGAACTAAGTTTGCTATTCAAAATATCTATGATTAAAATAATTATTTATTAAAATAATGTGAAATGTGAAAGTAATCCAAACAGCCTATTTTGCCTATAAAAACAGATTTCTATAGAGGAATGGAAGTAGGGGTGAAAGGAACCAGAATTACCCCCTTCCCCGATTCCTTCTGCTTCATTATCTTAATCCAATTACAAGCTTCATTATTATTTCCAGTTACAGAGGAGAAATGAAGCAAATGGTATTTGTGATGTATTTTTTAGTTTAATCTCATAGAATTATTGGAATTACTCCACTTGAGAACTAGAATGCTACTTGTCTTTGACCCATTGTATTTCAAGTATGGATTCTAAATTCTAATTTAAAGGATAATGAAATTCAAATTGATATGTTATGTAAAATTTTGATTTGTTCACGTGAACATTAGGAAAACTAAGTGATATTTGATTTGTTGTATAATCAATTGTTTTACAGAGAAAAGCTTTGTTCAGGGCAGCTTATTATTAGTTGTATGGCCAGAGAGACATAAAGGGAGGGAGAGAGAGGCAAGAGAGAGAGAATATGAGTATGAGTTGGCTTAAATGCCCCTTTTAGCCAGTGATCAATCAGGTTATTCTTTGGAGAGTAAAATGTCTACGAATGATAAGGTGATGTGCTTCATCTCCCTTTTGAGCTTTACTATGTTTTATTCAACAGTCTTAAAAAAGATGTGTGTGTGTGTGTGTGTGTGTGTAATTCTAATTGTATTTTAAATGTTAAGAAAACCTGATTTTTTTTTTATTGTAAATAACCAACCCCCAATTAATGTTTTTAGATGGTGGATTGTCATAATAAGCTTACATTAAAATATTTTAATTTACAATTATTATGTTACATTTTTAATTTATGAAGGCAGGGAAAGAATATATACATATAAACAGTATATAAGACTAGAGAGCTGAGGAATCATTTTTGCTCTGTTTTACCTACTGACAATAGCCACAGAACAGGAACATAGAGATGCTTGATTTCAATATTCATGCAATATTAAAAGAGAGAAGTTGTTCCTTTCTGGTAACAGCCATGGATACCCTATTTAATTTATTTTTATGCCAATTACAGTCTGAAAAGATAGATAAGGTTTACAGCAAATTATCCAAGTTATCATATTTTCCTAGATTTATGCAGAACATAACATTTATTAATGATGTCTTAAGGAATAATGAGAGTATGTTTTACTAATTCTTATTTTAGTAATTCCTTGAACTCCAATGTATATGAATTCACATTTTAATATTTCATCATGAATATTAAAATTAATTAATATCAAAATTAATTCATAATTACCTGATACATTTAAACAATTGTAAAGAAAATTTTTTTTTGCCCTATTCTTTCTTCATCTTTTTGTTTTCTGTTGGGAAAGGGGAGGGTAAAATCTGAATGCTAACTTTTATATTTCTTATTTGTTGAAGTCAGCCTAGAAAATTTTCCAAGTAGATGGGAAAAGACTCTATGGACAGAATATTCTTGTTACTGGGTAAGTCTTCACTATCCCAAACAAATAAAACACAAAATAAACTTAAAAATAAAGAGAATGGAAAAAGTATTTACATGATCTTTAATTCCCCATGGAGAAAATTCCCATGTAAATCCCCATGAAAAGCCACAAGTCACAGTTAGCTCAACTAATAAAATAGTAATTAATATAAACAGCATACCTATTGGAACCTTTAAAAGTTGCTGTAGAGGCTGACTAGCTAAAAAGCTAAGTGGGAATTTGATCTCTTTCATCTAATTCTTTAATTCCCACACTACATACACCTATTTTTCAAAAAATAATAATCAAATACAATGTTGTTCTTGTACAGGCTATGGGAAAAAAGCAACTAAACCAAAAGACAAACATTTTGAAAGCCATGTGTTTAGAAACCATTTTACAAACTATATTTTAATTTTTTCTACCTTATTAACTTTATTACCATGTCTCTATTATTACATAGGTAAATACATCATGCAAGATTATATATATTTGGAAACAACTGATAAAACAGCTTTACATGCAAAAGGACAGCTGAGCATACATATCAAACTAAACACATCCTTAGTTCCTATTCTCTGAAATATTTGGCTTGACTTTATTCTCAGGCATGGTAATTTACAAGCCATAGTTCTCGAAGGTCTCCAAAATAAAACAAAAATTCAGCTTCCAAGTCTTAATATATAAGATATACATATTTCTCCTTTCACTTCTGTCAGTTTTTTCTCTGAAAATTTTCCAGTTCTGTAATTGAGGCATACACATAGACATTGAGGATTATTATGGTTTTTTGATTAATTGGCTCTCATTCCTATAATGTATCTTCCCTTTCTCCTGCCAATATTCCTTGTCCTATAGTCTACTTTTACTAATCATACTTCTGATCTGTGCTTGCATGGTATATCTTTTTTCATCTTTTCACTTTTAACCTCTCTGTGTCTGTATTTTTTAAATGTCTTTCCTGCAGACAACACGTACTTAGTTCATAATTTTTTTATATTGTCTACTATATACCTTTTAATTGGAGTGATTATACCATTAAAATTTAATGTAATTTTAATATGCATCTTTAATTCATGACAATTTGGCTTCAAGTAATTAATACCACTTTCATCTGTAGTATCAGAACCTTACAACAGTAATCTCATATGTTCCCCCTCCTTTCCTGTGTGCTTTAGTTTTAAATCTTTTACTATTACTCACAGTGCAAGTCTGCTAGCAATAAATTTTCTCAGACATTGTTAATCTGAAAAAGTGTTTATCTCCATTATAAGGGTATTTTTAATAGATCTAGATTACTAATTGGCAGTTTATTTTTTTCTTTAGCTCTTCAAAGAAGATGTTCCATTTTCTTCTCTTGTGAATTGTTTCTTGATGGGAACTTGGGGATTCTTTCGATCTTCATTCCCTCATGTATCATTTTCCTCGTTTTTTTATTATTTACTTTTTATCCACAATTTTCAGCAATTTGATTATTATATTCATTTGTGTAGACTTTTTTCTTTATTCTTTTTTTAAATTATTTTATCAGTGTTCTACAAGTTACAGTTTTCATCAAATGTGGATAATTCTTTGCCATTTTTTTGTTCACATATCTCCTGCCCCAACCGCCAGGACTCCAATTACACATTTTGATAGACTTCTTGATTTCCTGTCATGGGTTATTGGGCTATATTCTTTTTTGTTTGCTTGTTTAGCCTTTTTTTTTATCCTCACTGTCCTTCATCTTGAACAGTTACTATTGCTCTGTCTTTAAGTTTACTGACCTTTTCTTCTGTAATGTCTAATCTGCTTTAAGTACATCTGGAAAATTTCTTATTTTATATACTGAATTTTTCAGGTTTAGAATTTCCATTTAGTTCTCTTTTATATATTCCATTTTCTCCTTATTACGTTCATGTTTTCTTTAAATCCTTTACCATATTTATAATAGCTATTTTAAAGTCCTTGTCTACTAATTTCGTCACCTCTGTCATTTCTCTGTTTGGATTGAGCATTTTTTTCCTAATTATGGATCACAGTTTGCTTCTTCAAACGTTTAGTATTCTGGGCAGGGGGTATTATAGATATTTTTGAATGTTATGCTGTTGGCTGATGGATTTTATTGTCTTCCATTAAAGAATGTTTTACCATCTTCCATTAAAGAAGTGCCTTCTGGCAAGTAGTTAAGTTACTTGTGGATCATCTGGAACTTTTAAGGCTTGGTTTAAGCTTCACTATGGCAAGATTAAAGTAGCTTTAACTCTAGGTCTAATTTAGTCCTAGTACTAAATTAAATGTAAAATTTCTCCTAGTCATGTGGGAGCTCTGGGAATTGTTCCACTTACAAATCCCTGTAATTACTTTCTCAAACTCATGGAATTTCACCAAGTGCATGCAGTTTTATTATTCAGTAACAAACTCAAAGGGAGCCTTATCCAGATTTTTTAGCTTTTTCTCTACATATGTCCATTCTCTCTCACATATTGTCCCTCAAAACCCAGCCATATCAGTCTACCAGTCTCCAATCTCCACATCCTCCACCATGGAGACCACCATGCTGTGCTGGTATTTCCCTCCTTTAACTGTGGTCTGAAGTGCCTTTATGCAGATTGCTGGGGAGACCGGAGGGTTCACCTCATGTGTTTCCCATCTCTCAGAGATCACAATCCTGCACTGCCTTTTGATCAATGTCTGTAAACAGCTGATTCATATATTTTGCCCAGTTTTCTAGTTATTTACATTAGGAGAGAAAGTTCAGCTCCAGTTACTCCATCACAGCTGAAGATGGAATTTTCTCCTTAGGTGATTTTTTAAAAGCTTAGTAATTCTTCTATGTCAGCTATATCCTTAACAGTAGCTTACTATATAAAACACTCAGATATTCAAACAGTAATATCAATGACTTTTGAGAAGAGGTAATGAGGAGATGGGGGCAAAAGACATATAGTTATGGTAGGCAGTAATGATGTTTGAGAAAACATTATAGCAGGACATTCACTGAAGAACAAAATCATATTTGATTAATTTCTAAAGAAAAGGGTAACTTTTCACAATGGTGAAATAAAAGATTTGTAAATTATAAAAACTAAATAGGTATGTATTTCAGGAAAGAGGCCAGTTGATGAAATTAAGTAGGCTGCTACATGAAAAAGTGAGGATTACAAAGAATGAGGCAACCAGGCCTCTAGCCAAGGTGCTGAACATGAGTGATACTCAGTACAAAAGGATACTTGGCCCAGTATGGAATAGAACAGGGTATAGAAATCTGTGATGAATGGAAAATGACCAGGCAATCACAAAAACCAAAGGTACTACAGAGAACCACTGAACTGCCTAATCTGTGTTAGTAACATTTCTAGCACATCTATGGAGAGGAAAGAGGGAAATAAGTGCTCTGAGATAAAGAAATTCATTCACATCAGTTCTTTTCTGCCAGCTCTGGAGCATACAACAGTCATAGAGGAGAAAGGCTCTCTGTTTTTACCACACTGAGATTTTTCCCATAGGCCAAGAGCATCATGATGCCAAGGCTGTTTTGTAAAAGCTGTTTAGGAAAGCATTATCAAAGTGAAAATGCAGACATGCCTGCTTTGCAAAAAAACAAGACACCAGTGTTAACTAAAGATACCATCGCTATGGCCCTACAGTTTAATTCAACTGTCTCTAAGAACATGCAGTGGGGAAATTTGGGACTAGAAACTGCAGAAATAAAGACAACTCAGGATTTTCTCTCTCTCAAGTAGCTCTCAATTCAGAAGAATAAAACTGAGATAAAAACATTCAAAATTTTGACCAGTAACTGTTTGGAATTTATCTCAGTCTAAAGAGAGAAAACCACATGAAACACTGTAATTTGTAGAATTTGAAAAAAAAAAAAAAAGTTGTTTTAACATGATTAAAAGAATAAAAGTGTTCAGTAAAGTTTAATAGTAGAATGTGATATGCTTTTAAACCTTATAACTTAGTAAAACTACGAAAAGTTGGGTTCAGTAAGGTCTTCATAGGTCATCAGGGATGATATTTTCTACATTATTCCAAGGCTCCAAAGAGAAGGATTTTACTTTCATATATATATTTCTATAATTTTCTAATTAGTAGCTGTTGAGAACCTCAAATTGGATTAATTCATTATCTTGACAGGGAAACAACTATGAGATCATTGTATTGGTAAAGGAAAGTCTAAGTCACTGTGAATAACAATTTATTTCCTGTGAACTCATAGCTACCCAAGGAGGCTGAATTACACTTAATTTGCTGCAGATATAAAATCTGTTCTGCAAACTTAAGGGTTTTCTTCCCTCTTTATTATGGGGAAGAGTATAGGACAATAAGCTTACTGTATTTTATAATGACTGATACAAAAAAATGAAAAACAGTAGTTGAACATTAAAGCTAAAAAAGTGAAAAAGATTCCTTGGAATGTTAAAATAGTTTTAACGTTTTTTCTAAAATTATCAAATCTGTGATTAGATCAACTCTAAAGTTTTCTGGGTAATAAGTGTCTCCAGAAACCTACCTCTTGTACATTTTTCTTTGCACTCTTCCAGACTTTCAAATCGATTCTGATTTCCTTCACATCCCCCATATATAAATTCTTCACATTGCTGAGTGTGAATATTGAAAAAAAATCTCTTTATCATTGCTTTGCATGGGCCATCATCTGCTTTCAATGCACAAAATGAATGTACAAGTTTCAACGGTGGCAACTCAGCATCTACAAGGTAAAAATAAAAGAATAACATTCCTTTTCATTTCATTTTTAATACATCTTAATTTTAAGAAGTGCAACGATAATAGGCTGATATAAGAAACTATGAAAAGTTATCAAAAAGTTAGATAAAATATACAAACTCACCAAATGAGACAGGTCTTACCAACTTTATTAAACTTTAATAGTTGATTATTAACCAACTTTTAAGGAAAAATATCAAATATTTTTTCTAGACTCTTGTTATAGACGTTGCTTAAACTTGTACCAGTTGACCAATATGGAATTGAGTAGTAGTTATAAGGTAACTGATGTGTTGACATTACAAATAAGTAGAGATGTCTCCCTAATCCACAGCTGTGTCATTTTTTACATACAAAACAACTCTTTAAAAGCAACAATATCAGGGCTGGTACATGACTCCAATCCTCATGAAAGAAAAAGCAACAGAATATTTATATTCATACATGTATGTATATATCATACTACATTAAACCATTCCCTAGTTATGAAAATTTAGGTGTTAAATATTATAAATTACAAATAATTAATTTTCTTAAATTATACACACAGTACTTCTTTTCTCTAGAAATTAATAATATATAGTAACATTTTAGAGTATTGTATATATCTGTATATAAACAAAAAATGACATGAAAAATATATATTTTCCCTTCATCACTGAAGTTACAACTGTCAATCTGAATTCAAAAATAAGTGAAAGCATTTTCTGAGTAGTACATTTATGCATGATTGTGAATGCTATTTATATTCCTTTCTTTACTTAAAGATTGATAATTCTATACATGACATTCTGAGTTGTTAAAAAGTTGTGAGAAGTTAGAAAGCTTCAAGGACCCTAAGTGGTGCATCTGACTGAGAGATGACCCACAATGTGTCACTGAATTAGCACTTTATGTTTTATCTGCTCTATATACATTTTTGTAGGGCTGACAAAAATTTGACCTATCAGTTCTATAAATATCCTCTCTTAGGAGCAGATCTTAGACTCTCAGAAGTCACATAAGTAATTTTGAGAAATGAGTTAGAATAAAAACTCTCTGACATTTTCATAACTTATGGCTATATACCATTATTTCAGAAATTCCTATAGCACTTCTCATACAATATGATGGTCTTGATTCCCAAGTTAATGTTACTTTAGAACTCTACAGACACCAAATTGTTGAAGCCGTGCTTCAGACAGGCACCTTTAATATAGGCCACTTGTAGAACACAGCTTTACCTGAGTTGCCAAATACTGTATACTTAGGGAAACTATGTCTTATAAATCAATAATTTATATCAAATTCTTTCTCATTGATTATTCCCGCATTTTTGACTTTTCATATAGTTGATAGATATTCCTTATCATTATGCCAAATCTTTTATTTTACATTTTCTGTATTAAGGATATACCCTTATTTTCAACCTGCTACTTAGTAATGGTGCCACCAGGTGGTGGCAGCGCACCACAAACAAAGGATATTACACCATAGTTGTAGCAGTTGTCCTGGTAGTAACAGCTAACGTTTACTGAGTAATTACTGTGCTCCAGACATTTCGCAATTATATTATTTAACAACAAACTTCTGAATTGGGCATTATTATCTCCACTTTACAGATTATAAAAGAGCACTGCAAAAATTAATTGTTCAGTTCACACCATAAGTGATGGCTTCAGAATTGACCCTCAGATAGTTTTATACTGCTCACCTTCTTAATAACTGAGTGATATTGTCACAGATCTGTGTGACCGAGATTCCTTAATTGGCATTTAAGTCAAGCACATAGATTTAATTTTACAATTTCCACTCAATAAATTTTTCTAAACTTCACTTTATAAAAATTAAAAATGGTTTCAGTGATGAAAGCAGGTAATGATTTTATAGCAACTTCCTAAAGAAAACACTAAGAATTAACTTTGAGTAATGTATTTTACTAATTATTATCTAGTTACTCACTTTTGCCATTCATATTTTATTGTATTTCTTACACAAATCCTATATTAGAATATTCTTTTGTGCAGTGACCTTGCAACCTCGCACTTGGGCACAGCATTCCTGATTTGGGGGAGTGATCACGTGGCCCCTTTGGACACACAGCCGTGCCATGCCACTAAAAAGGGATGAAAGTTTGTCTTGTTTTGATTTTTTAATTTAGATAAACCTTTTCAAAAGTTAACAATCGTGTGTTGGTCATGTGTGTCAGGCACTGTGCTGTCATGGCAGATATGATAGTAAATTAGGTGGCAGTGACCACCCCCCCCCCCCC
>NW_006799230.1:599726-603398 GCF_000442215.2 Lipotes vexillifer | reverse complement strand
CCCCCCCCCCCCCCCCACTTCATGGAGCATGCGGACACTAAAGACTTAGTTATATAAATATTCAAGAAGTTCAGGATGCTGTGTAAGTGTAATAGATACTTAAGCTTTTCTGAGGGGATCAGGGGTAACTTTCCCGAGACTTGGAGAAAGCATTGACTGTGACAAGGATCTACCTAAGGCCATAAAACTGGAAAAAACATACAAGACAATGTAACAGGACTTTAATCTGATGTAGTAAGATAAACAGAATTATGGTTTATATGTAATTATTTTCATAATTAATTTCTTATATTAGGTTGGCCAAAAAGTTAGGGGTTTTCCATCACATCTTACGGAACTTTCTGGCCAACCCAATATTTTGTGTCTCACAGTCTGAGAATTAAAATCTCAGTCTTCCCTCCCCCTGTCCTGGGATGTTGAATGGAAGGCTCATGATATATTTGGGGATGTGTCATATCCTTGACTATTAGAATCCTCATTCTCCTGGAATTTGTTTGGGAACCTAGAGCTTTAAGGTTAACCTACTATCTAGGAGTCTATATGCTACTTGACTCTCTAACTAAAATATTTGATTTCTCTGGAAAGGAAGAACACAGACTTGTACTCTGCCTTCTCTGTGCTAGGAAATATGCCAGATGCTTTTATGCAGTTTATATAACAACCATTTAAATGTAGTTATTTAGATCACTTACTTATAGATTAGGATACTGGGAGTCAGAGAGTTTACATAAACTCATCTAATTTTGCAAAGCTGCTACGTGGCAAACTACACATGCATACTTAGGTCTGTCTGATTCTAAATGTTACGAAACATACTTGCCTTTCTCTAAATGCTCCCTGCTAATCTTGTCTCTACCAGTCTAAAGGAATTAAAAAAAAAACAAAACCTATCACCACTATTTTTTAATCATTTTTATCTTATCAAAAAGTTTCTCTATTTCATCCTCCCTGCTGGTTGAACTATTTTAAAAAGTCTACTATTGACTTGTGAGAGAAGCTGTAAAATCTTGTAATGTTTTTCAGTAAAATGCTAGTACAGTATTTCAATGAAATGGCATACATCTATAAAATGATGGCATGACCTTGGCATAATGTGATAGATGGTATCTCCAAAATTGAATCAATACAGACACAGGATCATGCTATCACAAGATTAATTAAAAACAAAACAAAAGAAAACCAAAACTGCATAAGACTGAGCAGCCAGTCAGCTAAGTGGTCTTCAAATCTAGCTTTAGGATAAAAATATTTCGTTATCCAGGTGGGTTTAATTATTGATGGGTTAATTCTGGTTTCTTGGCTGACTGTGGCAGTAGCAACAATTTCAGGAACATCCTGGTTAACTGGCATGCATTTTCTCAGCCTAATTGAGGAAGCTTGGATGAGGTGAATATTAGGAACACTTGGACTCTTTCTCCTCCCACTTCCTAAGACGGGATTGCCTCCTTTGCCCTGTTGGGACTTACTGTAACCTCCACATTCCTTCTCTATCCAACCTCCAGAATATTAGAACTTTAGCCATCCCTTTTGAAAAATGAGTGGAAAGAAGAATTAGAGTCCATCTCATAGTGCCCACATTCCTATTCTCATAAGGCACATAATGGTTTTTACTTTATCAAATAATGTTCCATCTTTAGGAAATTTTCCCAATAATATATATGTATTTTTCGGCGGCATATAATAATCCTTTATTTTTCATTCATGGGTAGGATGTGAATGGCCCTTCTGATCCCAGCTGGGTTTGCTTCTTATCAACCGGTCAGCTGGGGGCTGATGTAGGCTGGGCCTGCCTGGCAGATGGACTTCAAGCTGTGGGTCCAGTTGGTCTAGACCTTCAGATCTGCTCCCAGTGTCTCATTTTTGGGTGCAGGCTGAAGTGATGTAGCATGTATCATTTGGCCACTTCCCTGTGCCAAGCTCTCAGATAGCCAAGCTTAGATGAGTCCCCCTTTTCTTTGTATCAACAGCAGCACCCTTATGCATGCCTCTTATCATTTCACTTACTACATTACACTGAAATAATCTGTCTACATTGAAGTCTCCCTTGTGAAACCATGAAATTTTGGAGAATCTGGTCTCAGTCATCACTTCTTCCCTAGCACCTACCAGAGTCTCAGACACATAAGATATATTTATTCAATCTTTATCAAAGGTTAGTACAAGGAACAAAATCACATAAAAGAGCTCTTGGAGATATGAAATCAAAATGTATTTATGGAAATCTTTTGTACATCATAAACATATATACAAATGAATAGAAGCTATCACTTTGTTCAGTCTCTCATTATTAACAATGACGAGATTTTTATCACTAATTTACTAATTTGCCACAAAATATTACTTTTAAGAAAGAAATAAATCTATAATAACGATCACTACACAGTCTCCTCCTTGTTCTATTGTTTTATTGTTAATACAGTTGATGCTTGAACAACACAGGTTTGAGATGCGTGGGTTCACTTATACAAAATTTTTTTTCAATAATAAATACTATAGTACTACATGATCTGTGACTGGCTGACTCTGCATGCAGAACACAGGACCTAGAGGAATCATGGATATGGAGGGCTGACTATAAGTTATATGTGGACTTCACTGATGGTTGGTACCCCGACCCCTGCATTGCTCAACGGTCAACTGTATTTTATTTTTAGACACAGAACTTTATGGGATTAGAACTATCTTCTATTACCCAGATCTTCTGGTATCCTGCTTGACTAGATTCTTACTTTGGACTCTTCTGAGAAGTTTTTATTTGAGGAATAAAGGCAAGAAGGAGAGAATGACTGAAACCTCAGATGTTTGTACTTTCCTTTTCCTTCTCATACTTTTCCCAGACAAAGGGTGACATCTAGGTTCATAGAGAGTTGTATCTATATCATTTTGCTCCTTGCAATTTTTCAGAGGTACTTCAGTATTTAATATATAGTCTGAGAAAAAAGAGATCTTCCTTGCTAAAGTGACTTTTTTTTTTGGACTAAGATTTTGGAAAAATGTCACTTCAATAAAAACTGATTTTTCTACAAGATGGAGAAAAATGTATTAAATTTTTGGATTAAAATTGAGAGCGTTGACTAGCTTAAAAAGATGAATGCTTTTAACATTTTACCTGTAATGTTTGTATGTTCTTCACCTTCCTCAGGAACAGCATTAAGAGGGGCAGAGGCACAACTAAGCAGCAGATATACAGAAACCCAAAAAATCTGTTCTTTCTTCATTGCGTCAATCATCTCTGAAATACAGAATACAGATATATCTAATAAATACAATGTTAATGTGGATTTATATATAGACTAGTAGGAACCTTATGCATACCTCCACATGTAAATTTCTATGACATTTAACGTGTATTCTCATATATTTCTATCCACAAATTCCATGAGTCATATTTAAAACGTGTATTAGCATTCAATATTGTAGATACACATACTTTCAGTGCATACAGGTAATAATATTCAAGTACAGAGGTCATATTTCAATCTTGAAAATACACATTAAAATGGCAATAACTGAGAGACATGGGTAATCCTGATCAACATGACTAAGTATGTATTAAGAATCATTTTCATTTACAATTCTATTTGCCACATCTTTCTCATAACTATTCTTTTTTGAGTCAGAACTAATTTTACTTTAATTTTTCTTGCATTTTTCTATTATTTCTTTTTTTTT
>NW_006799230.1:599162-599449 GCF_000442215.2 Lipotes vexillifer | reverse complement strand
CTTTCCCTTTACTCCCATTTCAAAAAAGAAACACGTTTCCAAATTTTCATTTTTGTTTCCTTTAAAGTATGTTTCTGTTTTTATAACCAATTTCCTAACCAGGTTTTCTATGAGATTGCAAACAGAACTGTTGAAAAAAGAAATTTGTCTAACATTCTAGCCAGTCCTTTGTCCCAGTTCTTTTCCCTCAACTTAGGGAGTTATCTGATTCAAAAGAGTTTCATATAGAAAAGTGACTTTAAGTGATAAATCAACACATTTACTCTCTATAGGAAACAGATTTCAGC